>NW_006782062.1:1067218-1097574 GCF_000442215.2 Lipotes vexillifer
CACACACACACACACACACACACACACACACACACACAAATAGAAGTCATTGAACCAGGGATGGGGGTAGGTGGGGGAGGGAGGCAACAGCATAACAATCTAAGTTAGAAATCCCTACCTGTCATTCCATTTGCTATCCTTACGTCTCTAGAGGATAGCAAAGCTTTTAGTCTGTAGAGGATAGCAAAGCTTTTAGTCTGCAAAATGGGATAATAATACTTGCTTCACCTACCTCACAGGGTTGCAGTGTAATATGACGTCTGTTTGTAAATGATAAATCCTTATGTAAATGTCTCCTTGTAGTAAGTGAGGTGGTCCATCTTTGCATATTTTGATAATAATTTGATACTTGTCTAGAAAATATAAAAACACACAAACCATGTAAATAAGAGTAGTCCTTAAGGAAATCATGATTACTAAATGAATGGAGTTTTGTTCTTAGTTTTTCCCACTGTCTTTTGGCTTTCTATTCCCTCCCAGTATTCTCCTGGTAATTTGGGATGCCTACTTTAGTAACCCCCTACCCCAGCAAGGGTCTCATGCTGTTGTATACTTTCCCAAATCCTCTATATGAGAACTTTTTCTTCCCTAATCAACTAAAGGGGCAGTTACTTTTATCTGTCTCCTACCCAATACCACATACATTTTTGATGATATTAAATTGACCTTCTTATATTAAAAGGTTGTCAGCAATACAACTCTAAATACCCCATCTTTCTACTTGTGGACATTTTATAAAATGTTAACATTTCTGAAACTGTGAGATAGCTGTTAGATGGTTTATTTCTTTCCTACTATTTAAGAAAAACTATTTTTAGATTGCTACTATTCCTTACAATCAAGGGAATCTCAGAATTGGGAACATAGAACGTATAGTTCAGAGGGGATTTGGAACATGTTATTTAGAGGAGAGGGGCAGGTGATTCAGTCACAGATTTAAAGTTCAAAAATAATAAACAAGTAGACAATGACAAGTCTTTCTCCTAAGCCTGCTTCTCCCACCAGTACCTCTCCCCAGAGGCAAATAGTATTTGTGTATGTAGTTGTCCCTCAGTATCTGCAGGGACTGGTTCCATGACAACTCCCCATCCCTGTCCCATACCAAACTCTGAGGATGTTCAAGTCCCGTATATGAAATGGCATAGTACATCCACAGATATAGAGGGCCAGCTGGATTAGAGCACATACATATACATTTTTAATGTTACTTTTGTTTTTAAACACAAATGACAACATTTTATACAATCTTTTAATCTTTTACATTAAAAATGTAAAAATATCTTAGAGATTGTTTTTCTCCATTTGCAAAAGTACCTTCATTGTTTTTTTTTAGAGACAGCATATTATTCCATTGAATAAATAGAATATCATTTATTTAATCTTCATAAAATTTGTCCTAATTTTTTTCTTCAGCAATATATGAGGCACTGGAATTCCCACATCCTTTACAATGCAATCTACAATAAAAGTTGCCAAAGTTTTTTGTAAAGTAAATATAAAAGACACTTTATATGTCTTTTATGTATAAAAAACATTTATAATTTTTTTTTTCTATGAAATGTCAGTTCATATTCATTGACTCTTTTCCCCCAAGTTTTTGATTGTTCTTCTTTATGGTAATTTTTTTTCAAGCAGAAAAGTCATAATTTTATGTAGTTGGACTAATTGATCTTTTTTGTCTTCTGAGTTTGTCTTTTGTACTCTAAGTTTATTAAAATTATTTTATACTGTTGTTTCCTCCATACTTTTGTGATTTAGAGTTCTACACTTAAAAGAAGTGTTCATCTGGAATGTATTGTGGTATGAGATAGCATATAGTGGATACTATTTTATTTGATTAGTTGAGATTTTTATTTAAACCCAACAGAGTTGTTGAAATGTGAATACTTTTATAGTTCTAAAATAACACACCAGTTTTTATTGTCACACAAAGCCTTAAGTGGAGAGAAATAAAAAGGAAATAGGTCTTCTGCCATCATGTGCCTCTTGGTCAGGTAGCTGAAGTTGGTCAGGGAAGTGGAAGGAGAAAAGAAAGAGAGTTTGGGGTGGGGGAGGATATAAGTTAGAAGTTACAGTAAAAACAAGGGCAAATGTCTTTATTCTTCTCCATTTGCACCTTTACAGAGTGATCTTTAAAGCATTCATTAGTTCATAAATATATTTTAAACACAGTTTGAATTATGTCACATATAAAGTTATATTTCTCTACATTCAATACCAAGATTACAGTTTTAAAAATTAACAGAATGAAATGAGAATTAGTGTGTTTTTCAGTTTGCCAATTCTACTTGTATATACCAGAGGAATAACAATTCTTCACTGTTTAAGGCTGAGAATACTTTGTTAATACCCTGTGAGTTGGTTGTTAAAACTTTGCAGAAACCTTGAGATACTGGAGATTTTAGAAGTCCCGTTTTATGGGTTGAAAATTGCCACTTTAAGATAAAAACTTTTTTTCCCCCTACTCAATTTAATCTTTTAAAAAAGCATTGTAAGATATTTATTGATTTTTTAAAATATTTTTACCATTTTGAAAGTATATTTTATGTATAAGGAACTCAGTATCAGATGCTGGTGTTAAGGATAAATTAAGTTTCTAGTTTAAAATATTAAAGAAAGTTGGTAGACATAACTTCCTGTTTCCTCTCAAATATTGTTAGAGGAGATCTGCAATTTATTATTAAGAATTACATACTAGATAGCAACTTGACATACTGGCATAAAAATACAAACTAAGTAAATGAAGAATACATAATACAAGCACTGAAGAGATGCCACAGATAAACAGTTTGTTACAACCATATCCAGTAATTTAATATGACAAAAACAAAACAAAACTAGAATCCCAGGAAGAACACATTTAAGATTAGGATGTTCACGTGCATTAATGTGGTCTGTATGCTGCATATATAAGCATGATAGAGAGGAAAAAGCATTGCATTTGGAGTGAAAAGAACTGGGATCAAATCCTTGTTGTATTGATTTGAGGCCTCAGTTTTCTAATTTGTAAAATAAAACTTTTGCAAGGAGAGATCGCCCCTGTGGAGCTCTTTGACAGGCTGTTTAACCCTATATAGACCCATTCTCAGAAATAATGTTTTAAAATGCTTAAATTAAAATACACAGGATGACAAAAGAAACCAATTATATCAAAGTGCAATTAGTTAAATATGAAAGCACACAAATTTGCATTTTAGTAATATATAAACTTAAAAAAAATAAAACACATTAAATACCAAAATCCAGCAATGTATCTCATAACTTTCTTCTTTTCAAATTAGTGGTGAGTTTATCCAACAACTGAAATGTGATATGAAAATGCCTCATTTCATTTGGTCACAAAGTTACAGATAATGCTAATACTATTGGGTTTATGGTCTCTTCACATTTGAATGAAAGGTTAAATTTCAATTAGAAATGGGTAAAATAAAAATGCTTTTTTTTTTGGTCCACCAGGTTCACAGATCTCCTAAATTTTTTATGTGGAGCTCAGGTTAATCACCTTGGGGCTCTGGGATTTTTAGGTTCTTTGTAGTTTCAAAATGTAGTAATTTCTCTATGATTCCTCACCTGGTTACATGTTCACATTGCCCGGGATCATGTTTATAAATTCTGAAAATTAAAAATGTAACAAAATTGTGTGAAACTACATCCAGTTGATCAAACAACCACCAAAAATCTCTACCATTAAACTACCATTAAAGTTTAATTTTTCACTAGTTCTGATTAAAATGTCTTATTCAAATAGGTGATCTACCATCTAAGAGTGTCCACATTAGAGTTCTCCAGGGTCCCAAGATCTGCAATTGGCCAGCTAGAGACCCAGGAGGGCTGCTGGCATAAGTTCCAGCCCAAATGCCAGCAGGCTTGAGACCCATGAAGAACTGAAGTTTCAGCTGAATACGAAGAAGGAAAAGACCCATGTCCCAGCTCAAGGCAGTCAGGGAGGAGGAGTTCTCCCTTACTGGTGGGAAAGTCTGCCCTTTTTTCTATTTAAACCTAAAATTGATTGAATTAAGGCCCATCCACATTAGGGAGGGCAATCTGCTTTAGCCAGTCTACCAATTCAAATAAAAATCTCATCCAAAAACATGCTCACAGATACACCCAGAATAATACTGAGTAAATATCTGGGCACCTTGTGGCCTAGACAAGTTGACACATAAAATTAACCATCCCAGTGCCTATAATAAGAAATCATTTTCTAAATACCATAGGCATCATTATCACAATGTGAACATTATTACACTGGGAACATCTGGAAGATAAGTTGTTCCTACACAACTGAAGTTACAAAATAATACTGAAATGAAGATAAAGTGACTTAATCTTATTATAATATGTAGAATGTGGTACTTTCATTTTGAATGTTATGCTTTTCTTTCTGTTTGAATAAGTAATCACCTTAGATTTCTTATGTATGTAGAGTGAATATGCAAGCAAAGGAAAGCAGAATCTGGGAGAAATAAAATGTTTGAATTATTAAACAGATTTTTAAATACTTTAGAAACTTGTCAATGTGTCTTGGTATTGCTATTCAACTAATACAAATGTTGACTTAATGTCTTTATATTTCACTTTTATAGTAATTTACTATGAGGTTTTGCCTTTCAGCTTAAAAGTACACTTGCAAAGAGCATACCCCTTTAGGATTGAGATAGTGATTTCATCAGATCTTCAACAGACTAGTGGTAGGAGATTAAACAAGTGACATAATCATGGTCTTTGCCTGAACTTGCTTATTTTATAAACTGGAATAAAAATGTTTGTTATCAAACATTAATTGTGGAACATTTTTAACTCCTTGGATGAAATACTTAATTTGAATTTACTCAGCCTTGCAGATAAATTAAAAAAATTGATTGACCTGCACAAATTTATTATCAACCTTCTCTCCCCCATGGTGGCTAACTTCTAGAAAAATGAAGGAAATGACTTTTCTTTCTACTTCCCTTTCAGATATTAGTGTTGAGTAGATCAGTATTTATTACCTGATATGGATCCATTACAATGCACTGCAGTGCTGTGAGGGAAAACAAGTCACATTAAGATAGAAAGCAGATTTAGGATCACTTCAAGTCTGTAAATCTGGCCTAAATTTTAAAGTAGTGAATAATAAAAAAGATTTAGAGGATAGGGTTTGTGTGCCAGGAATGTTCTTCTTAAGGGAGATCCCCAGATGAAATAACTTGGGGAAAAAAAATCAGTCTGAAAATTGGGTTCTTTTTTTATCCTATTTTACTCTGAAACTAGTTAGGAACAAAAGGACAAAATAAACATAGGCTTGAGGGTCCTGTAGTTCTGCCCCTCATCACTGATTAAATCACAGGAGAGTAGACAGTAGAAAACAAGGTGGTGGGAGAGACAGAGAGAGACACAGAGAGGAGAAATGTGGGCTGGCAAGAGAAGTCCTCCACAAGACTTTACAGGGAAACTCAGTAGGTAAGGAACAAGCCCCAGAAAGGCTCGTTAGGGAACTCTGTGTCACCCCTGATCCTCCAATCTTGGATTGGCTTTCTTGAAGCTTTTACTCTTCATTTGGGCTTAACTCTAACAGGAGACTCAATATCCCAGTGCCCCAAGCTGTAGAGTCGAGCTACACCTTGGGCCACGCAACCCTATTGTTCTGTACCCTGTCTTCCCTCTGTAAATAGTCTATGTTAGCACCATAGATGTGGTTTAAGAGATCTTAACTGTCAAAATATAATTTTAAAGCAATTCTAGGTAATGCTCAGCCTGTTGCCATCTTAGAGTTGGTTTAGAAAGGAGTTTAAGTATGACGGAGGTGGCAATACAAACCTTTAGGGAAAAGATAGACTTTTCAATAAATGGGTAAAGTAAAGCAAGTCAGAGTAGGGGAAAGGATGCAGAAGTATTTTAAGAAATGTGATTCTGAAGGCTGGATGTTACCCTTTTGATTTGCCTGGAAAATGGAATGCAATGAAAATATTAAATCTATGCAATGGGATTAGTCATGGAAAGAACAGAGAGACTAGAGTATCTGTACTGCCTCTGGAAAGAATCCCTGGGGCCCATAAAAGACTGAGGCAAAAGAAGAATTTTGCTTTGTGCAACTGTTAGATAAAACAAAGGATGTAAGTATTGATTGGAGTGAGTCATTTCTGCCATTTTAATTATTTGCACACATGGGAAATTAATACTTTTTGTCAGAGGGAAGCTATTATATAAAAATGATGACTGAGTAAAAGTGATATCAAAATTTAAAACCACAATTATTTTTAGAAATTTAATTGAATAATATTTTTTCAGACAACTCATGGAATTTAGAGTTGTCAAATTTTTTTTGTGTGTGGTACACGGGCCTCTCACTGTTGTGGCCTCTCCCGTTGAGGAGCACAGGCTCCAGACGCGCAGGCTCAGAGACCATGGCTCACAGGCCCAGCCGCTCCGCGGCATGTGGGATTTCCTGGACCGGGGCACGAACCCGTGTCCCCTGCATCGGCAGGCAGACTCTCAACCACTGGAAGCCCGAGCTGTCAATTTTTGATCCATGGCATTCCTCTGTTGAGAAAAATTTTCTGTCTAAGGAACATGGCTGATATTTAGAGTGGATGTAAGAATTGTGTATATGAAATTAAATTAAAACCAGATCTATATTTTCATTGATGATGAGTAGGGTACATATGCTATCTCAAAAAGACATAGAGGGGCTTCCCTGGTGGCGCAGTGGTTGAGAGTCCGCCTGCCGATGCAGGGGACACGGGTTCATGCCCCGGTCCAGGAAGATCCCACATGCAACGCAGCGGCTGGGCCCGTGAGCCATGGCCGCTGAGCCTGCGCGTCCAGAGCCTGTACTTCGCAACAGGAGAGGCCACAACAGTGAGAAGCCCGCGTACCACACACACACACAAAAAGACATAGATGTTGCTGCAGTAAAGGGAAAGTAGACCACTTAGCCAATAAAATTAAAATTTATTTTTTAAGCATCTGAAAAAAGACTAGATTCCACCAAAGCCTCATTAATAACATAAAAGAAATGCAACAGCCTAGGTTTCACAAATTCAAATCCCTCCAGCCACCATTTAGTACATTTGAATGAGTGAGGCAGGCTGAGCATGAGACACTAATGATGGGACACTGGTGAATGTCTTGCCTGCTCAGTACAATCAAATTCAACTAGAAAAAAGTTTATTCTGGTTCAACAAATACCTTCAAAGTTACCAGTTTTCACAACTGATTTCAACTGGATCTCTCAAAAATACTTGGGACTCCTTACACAATGTAGGCTCTTTGCTTTTTGTGATCCAGTACTTAAGGGTAGCTCTTCTTTGGGAATCATCAAGACCCTCCCCAAACTATCCCAGTTGATGTAAAACCTCCAGGAGTCTTTGCCCCAGGAGTATATGAGGGAGTGAAAGAGGATTAACTGTCTTTTCAGAAAATTAGGCTTTCAAAAGAAGAAAATTTCTGGGGGTCACCATAAAAAGCATTAGGTTGCTGGTTAGACTGTGTGCTAGAACACTCTTTTTACTTTCTATTTCCAAAGTGCTTAATTACCCAAGATATTTGCAAATAACATGAAGATCCCACATGCCATGCCTAGTTTATAAACACTTACACAGACTTTCCATTTTAATTGATTTTAAATTTGTTTCAGATATCTTTCTGTTAGGACCTCAAAAAAATGGAAAGGTAATGAAACATTATTATATGTTTGAAAGATCTAGCACTGTAGTTGAAAAAAGTTAGAAAAACTTACTTTCTGAATATTAAAATTCATATTTCCAAATCTTTTGATGGATTATATTTAAAAGTGTTTTTGAAATTATATCATGCCAAAGAAGCATGGGAAGGGGTTGAAGAGTCAATGTCTTGATTCAATGGCAAACATACATTGAATACATATGTTTTGCCAGATTTGGGACGTGATTTTCTCGCACTGTTGTCTCATTTCCCTCATGACTCCTGCTGAGGAGATTGGCATTCTTCCATATTTCATACTTGAGACAGCAGCATCACAGAAAGATTCTATATTTTTGGAAATTTTACTAATGAAGACATTTTAAATCGATAATAGTTATAGGAACAGTTATTTTACTGGTTATGATTTTTTAATTATGCTTTGATTTATTTTTGTAAAGCTACTGCCATTTGTTTTGCATGCTAGACAACTCTTAGTTTAAGAAATAATAGTCTATCACCGTTTATTTCCCTAGAGGTTGCACTTAGCTTTGTGGTTCTCCATGACCCATGGTATTTGGCATATACTCTTTTTTTTTTCTTTATTGGATTATAATTGCTTTACAATGGTGTGTTAGTTTCTGCTTTACAACAAAATGAATCAGTTATATATATACATATGTTCTGTTCTCTCTTCCCTATTGCGTCTCCCTCCCTCCCACCCTCCCTATCCCACCCCTCCAGGCGATCACAAAGCACTGAGCTGATCTCCGTGTGCTATGCGGCTGCTTCCCACTAGCTATCTACCTTATGTTTGGTAGTGTATATATGTCCATGTGTCTCTCTTGCTTTGTCACAGCTTACCCTTCCCCCTCCCCATATCCTCAAGTCCATTCTCTAGTGGTCTGTGTCTTTATTCCTGTCTTACCCCTAGGTTCTTCATGACATTTTTTTATCTTAAATTCCATATATATGTTTTAGCATACAGTATTTGTCTCTCTCTTTCTGACTTACTTCACTCTGTATGACAGACTCTAGGTCTATCCACCTCATTACAAATAGCTCAATTTCGTTTCTTTTTATGGCTGAGTAATATTCCATTGTATATATGTGCCACATCTTCTTTATCCATTCATCCGACGATGGGCACTTAGGTTGTTTCCCTCTCTGGGCTATTGTAAATAGAGCTGCAATGAACATTTTGGTACATGACTCCTTTTGAATTATGGTTTTCTCAGGGTATATGCCCAGTAGTGGAATTGCTGGGTCATATGGTAGTTCTATTTGAAGTTTTTTAAGAAACCTCCAGACTGTTCTCCACAGTGGCTGTATCAGTTTACATTCCCGCCAACAGTGCAACAGGGTTCCCTTTTCTCCACACCCACTCCAGCATTTATTGTTTCTAGATTTTTTGATGATGGCCATTCTGACTGGCGTGAGATGATATCTCATTGTAGTTTTGATTTGCATTTCTCTAATGATTAGTGATGTTGAGCATTCTTTCATGTGTTTGTTGGCAGTCTGTATATCTTCTTTGGAGAAATGTCTATTTAGGTCTTCTGCCCATATTTGGATTGGGATTTTTGTTTTTTTGTTATTAAGCTGCATGAGCTGCTTATAAATTTTGGAGATTAATCCTTTGTCAGTTGCTTCATTTGCAAATATTTTCTCCCATTCTGAGGGTTGTCTTTTGGTCTTGTTTATGGTTTCCTTTGCTGTGCAAAAGTTTTGAAGTTTCATTAGTTCCCATTTGTTTATTTTTGTTTTTATTTCCATTTCTCTAGGAGGTGGGTCAAAAAGGATCTTGCTGTGACTTACGTCATAGAGTGTCCTGCCTATGTTTTACTCTAAGAGTTTGATAGTTTCTGGCCTTACATTTAAGTCTTTAATCCATTTTGAGTTAATTTTTGTGTATGGTGTTAGGGAGTAATCTAATTTCATACTTTTACATGTACCTGTCCAGTTTTCCCAGCACCACTTATTGAAGAGGCTGTCCTTTCTCCACTGTACATTTCTGCCTCCTTTATCGAAGATAAGGTGACCATATGTGTGTGGGTTTATCTCTGGGATTTCTATCCTGTTCCATTGATCTATATTTCTGTTTTTGTTCCAGTACCATACTGTCTTGATTACTGTAGCTTTGTAGTATAGTCTGAAGTCAGTGAGCCTGATTCCTCCAGCTCTGTTTTTCACTCTCAAGATTGCTTTGGCTATTCGGGGTCTTTTGTGTTTCCATACAAATTATGAAATTTTTTGTTCTAGTTCTGTGAAAAATGCCAGTGGTAGTTCGATAGGGATTGCATTGAATCTGTAGATTGCTTTGGGTAGTAGAGTCATTTTCACAATGTTGATTCTTCCAATCCAAGAACATGGTATATCTCTCCATCAATTTGTATCATCTTTAATTTCTTTGAACAGTGTCTTATAATTTTCTGCATACAGGTCTTTCGTCTCCTTGACTAGGTTTTTTCCTAGATATTTTATTCTTTTTGTTGCAGTGGTAAATGGGAGTGTTTTCTTGATTTCACTTTCAGATTTTTCATTATTAGTATATAGGAATGCCACAGATTTCTGTGCATTAATTTTGTATCCTGCTATGTTACCAAATTCATTGATTAGCTCTAGTAGTTTTCTGGTAACATCTTTAGGATTCTCTATGTATAGTATCATGTCATCTGCAAACAGTGACCGCTTTACTTCTTCTTTTCCGACTTGGATTCGTTTTATTTCCTTTTCTTCTCTGATTGCTGTGGCTAAAACTTCCAAAATTATGTTGAATAAGAGTGGTGAGAGTGGGCAACCTTGTCTTCTTCCTGATCTTAGTGGAAATGCTTTCAATTTTTCACCATTGAGGAAGATGTTGGCTGTGGATTTGTCATATACGGCCTTTATTATGTTGAGGAAAGTTCCCTCTATGCCTACTTTCTGCAGGGTTTTTATCATAAACGGGTGTTGAATTTTGTCAAAAGCTTTCTCTGCATCTATTGAGATGATCATATGGTTTTTCTCCTTCAGTTTGTTAATATTGTGTATCAGGTTGATTGATTTGAGTATATTGAAGAGTCCTTGCATTCCTGGAATAAACCCCACTTGATCATGGTGTATGATCTGTTTAATGTGCTGTTGGATTCTGTTTGCTAGTATTTTGTTGAGGATTTTTGCATCTATGTTCATCAGTGATATTGGCCTGTAGTTTTCTTTCTCTGTGACATCCTTATTTGGTTTTGGTATCAGGGTGATGGTGGGCTCGTAGAATGAGTTGGGGAGTGTTCCTCCCTCTGCTATATTTTGGAAGAGTTTGAGAAGGTTAGGTGTTAGCTCTTCTCTAAATGTTTGATAGAATTTGCCTGTGAAGCCATCTGGTCCTGGGCTTTTGTTTGTTGGAAGATTTTTAATCACAGTTTCAATTTCAGTGCTTGTGATTGGTCTGTTCATATTTTCTATTTCTTCCTGATTCAGTCTTGGCAGTTTGTGCATTTCTAAGAATTTGTCCATTTCTTCCAGATTGTCCATTTTATTGGCATAGAGTTGCTTGTAGTAATCCCTCATGATTTTTTGTATTTCTGCAGTGTCAGTTGTTACTTCTCCTTTTTCATTTCTGATTCTATTGATTTGAGTCTTCTCCCTTATTTTCTTGATGAGTCTGGCTAATGGTTTATCTATTTTGTTAATATCGTTTCCTTCATTTCTTTTTCATTTATTTCTGATCTGATTTTTATGATTCCTTTCCTTCTGCTAACTTTGGGGTTTTTTTGTTCTTCTTTCTCTAATTGCTTTAGGTGCAAGGTTAGGTTGTTTATTCGAGATATGTCCTGTTTCTTAAGGTAGGATTGTATTGCTATAAATTTCCCTCTTGGAACTGCTTTTGCTGCATCCCATAGATTTTGGGTCGTCGTGTCTCCATTGTCATTTGTTTCTAGGTATTTTTTGATTTCCTCTTTGATTTCTTCAGTGATCACTTCGTTATTAAGTAGTGTATTGTTTAGCCTCCATGTGTTTGTATTTTTTACACATCTTTTCCTGTAATTGATATCTGGTCTCATAGCGTTGTGGTCGGAAAAGATACAATTTCAATTTTCTTAAATTTACCAAGGCTTGATTTGTGACCCAAGATATGATATATCCTGGAGAATGTTCCATGAGCACTTGAGAAAAATGTGTATTCTCTTGTTTTTGTATGGAATGTCCTATAAATATCAATTAAGTCCATCTTGTTTAATGTATCATTTAAAGCTTGTGTTTCCTTATTTATTTTCATTTTAGATGATCTGTTCTTTGGTGAAAGTGGGGTGTTAAAATCCCCTACTATGTATGTGTTACTGTCAATTTCCCCTTTTATGGTTGTTAGTATTTGCCTTATGTATTGAGGTGCTCCTATGTTGGGTGCATAAATACTTATACTTGTTATATCTTCTTCTTGGATTGATCCCTTGATCATTATGTAGTGATTCTTTGTCTCTTCTAATAGTCTTTATTTTAATGTCTATTTTGTCTGATATGAGAATTGCTACTCCAGCTTTCTTTTAGTTTCCATTTGCATGAAATATCTTCTTTCTATCCCCTTACTTTCAGTCTGTATGTGTCTCTAGGTCTGAAGTGGGTCTCTTGTAGACAGCATATATATGGGTCTTGTTTTTGTATCCATTCAGCCAATCTGTGTCTTTTGGTGGGAGCATTTAATCCATTTACATTTAAGGTAATTATCGATATGTATGCTCCTATTCCCATTTTCTTAATTGTTTTGGGTTCGTTATTGTAGGTCTTTTCCTTCTCTTTTGTTTCTTGCCTAGAGAAGTTCCTTTAGCACTTGTTGTAGAGCTGGTTTGGTGGTGCTGAACTCTCTCAGTTTTTGCTTGTCTGTAAAGGTTTTAATTTCTCCATCAAATCTGAATGAGATCCTTGCTGGGTAGAGTAATCTTGGCTGCAGGTTATTCTCCTTCATCACTTTCAATATGTCCTGCCAGTCCCTTCTGGCTTGCAGAGTTTCTGCTGAAAGATCAGCTGTTAAACTTATGGGGATTCCCTTGTGTGTTATTTGTTGTTTTCCCCTTGCTGCTTTTAATATGTTTTCTTTGTATTAAATTTTGACAGTTTGATTAATATGTGTCTTGGCATATTTCTCTTTGGATTTATCCTGTATGGGACTCCCTGTGATTCCTGGACTTGATTAACTATTTCCTTTCCCATATTAGGGAAGTTTTCAACTATAATCTCTTCAAATATTTTCTCAGTCCCTTTCTTTTTCTCTTCTTCTTCTGGAACCCCTATAATTCGAATGTTGGTGTGTTTAATGTTGTCCCAGAGGTCTCTGAGACTGTCCTCAGTTCTTTTCATTCTTTATTCTGCTCTGCAGTAGTTATTTCCATTATTTTATCTTCCAATTCACTTATCCGTTCTTCTGCCTCAGTTATTCTGCTATTAATCCCATCTAGAGTATTTTTCATTTCATTTATTGTGTTGTTCATCATTGTTTGTTTCATCTTTAGTTCTTCTAGTTACTTGTTAAATGTTTCTTGAATTTTGTCTAGTCTATTTCCAAGATTTTGGATCATCTATACTATCATTATTCTGAATTCTTTTTCAGGTAGACTGCCTATTTCCTCTTCATTTGTTAGGTCTGGTGGGTTTTTATCTTGCTCCTTCATGTGCTGTGTGTTTTTCTGTCTTCTCATTTGCTTATCTTACTGTGTTTGGGGTCTCCTTTTTGCAGGCTGCAGGTTCGTAGTTCCCTTTGTTTTTGGTGTCTGTCCCCAGTGGCTAAGGTTGGTTCAGTGGGTTGTGTAGGCTTCCTGGTGGAGGGGACTAGTGCCTGTGTTCTGGTGGATGATGTTGGATCTTGTCTTTCTGGTGGCCAGGTCCACGTCTGGTGGTGTTTTGGGGTGTCTGTGGACTTATTATGATTTTAGGCAGCCTCTCTGCTAATGGATGTGGTTGTGTTCCTGTCTTGCTAGTTGTTTGGCATAGGATGTTCAGCACTGTAGCTTACTGGTCGTTGGGTGAAGCTGGGTGCTGGTGCTGAAATGGAGATCTCTGGGATATTTTCACCATTTGATATTATGTGCAGCTGGGAGGTCTGTTGTGGACCAGTGTCCTGAAGTTGGCTCTCCCACCACAGAGGCACAGCACTGACTCCTGGTTGCAGAACCAAGAGCCTTTCATCCACACGGCTCAGAATAAAAGGGAGAAAAAGTAGAAAGAAAGAATTAGTAGAAGTAGAAAGAAAGAAGGAAAAGAAAAAAAGAAAGACAGGAGGGAGGGTGGCATGGAGGAAGGAAGGAAGGAGGGAAGGATGGAAAAAAGAAAGAAGATAAAGTAAAATAAAATACAGATAAAATATAATAAAGTTATTAAAATAAAAATAATTGAGGGAAAAAAAAACGGACGGATAAAGCCCTAGGACAAATGGTGGAAGCAAAGCTATACAGAGAAACTCTCACACAGAAGCATACACACTCACAAAAAAAGGAAAAGGGGAAAAAATCATAAAACTTGCTCTCAAAGTCCACCTCCTCAATTTGGAAAGATTCGTTGTCTATTCATGTATTCCACAGATGCAGGGTACATCAAGTTGATTGTGGAGCTTTAATTCGCTGCATCTGAGGCTGCTGGGAGAGATTTCCCGTTCTCTTCTTTGTTCGCACAGCTCCTTGGGTTCAGCTTTGGATCTGGCCCCGCCTCTGCATGTAGGTCGCAGGAGGGCGTCTCTTCTTCGCTCAGACAGGACGGGCTTAAAGGAGCCGCTGATTCGGGAGCTCTGGCTCACTCAGGCCGGGGGGGAGGGAGGGGCACGGAGTGTGGGCCGGGCCTGCGGCAGCAGAGGCCGGCATGACATTGCACCAGCCTGAGGTGCACCGTGCGTTCTCTCGGGGAAGTTGTCCCTGGATCCCCGGACCCTGGCAGTGGCGGGCTGCACAGGCTCCCCGGAAGCAGGGTGTGGATAGTTCCCTGTGCTCTCACACAGGTTTCTTGGTGGCGGCAGCGGTAGCGGCAGCCTTAGCGTCTCATGCCCGTCTCTGGGGTCCGCGCTTTTAGCCACAGCTCGCGCCTGTCTCTGGAGCTCCTTTAAGCAGCGCTCTTAATCCCCTCTCCTCGCGCTCCAGGAAACAAAGAGGGAAGAAAAAGTCTCTTGCCTCTTCGGCAGCTCCAGACTTTTCCCCAGACTCCCTCCCGGCTAGCCGTGGCGCACTAACCCCCTGCAGGCTGTGTTCAGGCCTCCAGCCCCAGTCCTCTGCCGGCGCTCCGACCCGAAGCCCGAGCCTCAGCTCCCAGCCCCGCCCGCCCTGGCGGGGGAGCAGACAAGCCTCTCGGGCTGGTGAGTGCCGGTCGGCACCGATCCTCTGAGCGGGAATCCCCGCGCTTTGCCCCCCGCACCCCTGTGGCTGCGCCCTCCTCCGCGGCCCCGAAGCTTCCCCCTCCGCCACCCGCAGTCTCCGCCCGCGAAGGGGCTTCCTAGTGTGTGGAAACATTTCCTCCTTCACAGCTCCCTCCTGTCCCTAGCCTTTTGTCTCTGTTTATTCTTTTTTCTTTTGCCCTCCCCAGGTACATGGGGGCTTTCTTGCCTTTTGGGAGGTCTGAGGTCTTTTGCCAGCGTTCAGTAGGTGTTCTGTAGGAGTTGTTCCACGTGTAGATGCATTTCTGGTGTATCTGTGGGGAGGAAGGTGATCTCCGCGTCTTACTCTTCCGCCTAGCATATATCCTTAACACATGTGGGGATATACTTTGATGCGGAAATTGAGAAAGTTTTTTCTGTGCTTGTCCAAAAAACATTTTTAGAACAGAATTATATCTTACCAAGCTGTCCTTTAAATTTGTGGGAAAACTTTAAAAAAGACAAAACTAAACCTTTTTTAGGGATTCAACATTCTCTTAACGAGTCATTACAGATAATATATCTATGATAAAAATGCTTTTTAAGCAACAATAACAAGCAATAACAAGTCCAGTGCTAGTCACTCTTCAGTGAGCATGAGCACAGTAGAGGAATGTTGCTACACAGATTTCTGGGCTCCATCCCTAAAGGTTCCCATTTGGGAGGACATGGGTGGAGACTAAGCATTTACATTTCATGTTTGGAATAAGTTCCTTGGTGCCATTGATGCTGCTGAACTGTGGACCACGTTTTGAGTAGCATTGATTTAGGGATAACCTAAGGAGCATAGTGTGTGCTAACAATTTAAATTATGTTTTTCAGAAAAATAATTTCAACTGTTCCAGAAGAGGTCAGTGCCCAGAAACAAATATCAGTTCTGTACAGATGCAAGATGATGCCGATTACTTCATCAACCATCTTGGAGTTCCCACCGTGAGGTTTACTTATGAGGACATCAAAGCATTAGAGGTGAGTGTTTCCAAAAATGCAAAACACACACAATATATATAGCAGACATGCAAAATTTTATTTTATCCTAGCTTTTTGTCTTTCTTACCCAATAGGTAACTATAAGAAGCTGCTTCATTTAGAAAGTTATTCTTGTTGTTCAGAGGCTTTGTAAGAATATTTGAAAACATCAGCTCTTTTCAATAGTGTTGAATTCAATTTAAAAAGATTTATACTGTCACATTTTCAGTGTGCTTCGCAGCAAGAAATGTGCAGTTGTTGGATTAACATCAAAACATAATTGTAATCTTCAGAATTCACAGAAACAGATGACATGTGCAATAGATTATCCTCTCCTTGCCCAAGGGAAAGTGCATTTCATGTGCTGTATGTTAATGTGAGTCTTGTGGATTAGCTTCCCAAAGTTTGTCAATAGTTTGCTTGCCTAAAAAGATGCTACTTTTTTTGTGTGTGAGGATACGAATTTTTTTCCCAAAGAATATCACAGAGACCTGATTCACCTTAAGTATGTTTGTTCTTCTGTTGGACATTAAGCCTTTTAATCTTTCTCAGAGTTATGTCACAGGAAACTGTTTCTCTGTAGATCCAAAACTGCTGAAAGACTTTTCCTTCTTTTACAAATTGTGCATGCATTATTGGGAGCTATTTGAAAGCCTCTGGCGTGGCCTTCTTGATGTAACTATTTCATTAACAAAATAGTGGCTGGAAAATAGATTAAAGCCTTCTTTCTTTTTCAAATTATAGACGTTCCTGGAAAGTTGTGTTTAAATTACATTTTTATCAATGTCACATATGCAATATCTTAATGTCTGATAGCTTTTAGCAAAAGTGACCTTTAGGTTTCTCTGCAGCCCTCTACCCTCACCCCTTACTCCCTCAGTAGACACAAATGGTCACTAACAACCTAAATTCACAGATGGAGAAACTCTGGGTGACTCCTATTGTAATGAGATGAATTCTTGGGTAATGCCAAAGTAATCACTGTGATATATCTATTTTTTAAAATTGAATTTTCATATGCTATTGCTGTTTGAAAACGGGGTACATGTATAGAGGTATCTTTTCCTCTTACCAAGACCACTACATATAATGAAACTGATGTATTAAGAAATTAACTCACTTTTAATTTTCCTGCTTGATATCTTCTAACATCTTTTTATCATCCCCACCCCCGTCCCAGCCCATCCAGCTCCTGTCATGTTAACACATTGAATGAAAGCTTTTATCCAATACATGTTTAGTTCATTTTGGTTGAGTTTAAGCCAAGAATTTAGAGAGGCAATATAGTATAGCCTTAGGTATGGCACTAGACTTGACTCTGAACTCAAATACTAGACAAATGATTTAACTTCTTTCAGAATTGTTTTATAGACGAGGGGAACTTGGTATACTTATGGAATCTAGAGAGCCATGGTAAGGATTAAATGAGATTATGCATGTAAAGGGCTTGGCTAACTTTAAGCATATAATAAGGCCTCCAGTAACTATAGCTATCATCACAATTATTATTATCTGATTTACATATTAGGGAGAATTTCTAAACTTTTTCAATAAGAAGACATTAGTGGGAGGGAGGAGCTTGTTAATCGTTAAGAAAAACAAGCTTCTAAGACTGAAGAGGTGGGATTTGATGAGGGTCAGCTGGAAGATCTGTGGTGTTAATGGGAGAAGATTTGGAAACAGGTCCCAGTGATTTTCTCAGAAGGTACTATTATAATGTGAAACACCTCGGGCTAAAGTTTATTTGCTAGAACTGGCTTAGTCTGAAGAAGCTAATCAGTTTTTCAAATTATACACAGAATGTCTAACTCCCATCATCAAAATCATTTTCATTTTCTACTGTATTTGTCTCCAAAAAAGCAATTAAAAGAGAATCTTCTATGCTTTATAACTAATGACCTTGTTTATATTGCTTTAGTGTGGAAAATTTTTTTAATGGATTTGTCTCTTACAAAATATGAATGTTTGAGATGAGATAATTTTGTACGGTAAATTCTCCAAAGAACAGATAATGATCTTTGCTTTCTGTGTTAACCTATAATAGATATCTGTATACAGTTATTAAGAGGAATTATAAACATTGAAAGGCTTTACCCATGATATAAACGATATTTATCCTATGTCAATTAGTAAAAGCCGGTAAGGAAGTTAGAGCTTTTCCCATGCAATTAAATTTAAAATATATATTTTTGTATTGCATAATATACTATATGTATAGTATGTAATATCTACCACTTATTGAGTGCTTGCTTTGCTAAAATTTTTATATTAGCAAATATTTTATATTACCTCATCTAATTCAATATTTATGATATCCCTATGAGTCACCTTTTATTATTAACACTTTTTTATTTTCTGAGGATTAAATGGAGCTTAAAATCAAGTAGCTGATCCAAGGTCATAAAGCTAATAAATGGCCAAGATAGA
Source organism: Lipotes vexillifer (assembly GCF_000442215.2). Classification (NCBI taxonomy): domain Eukaryota; kingdom Metazoa; phylum Chordata; class Mammalia; order Artiodactyla; family Lipotidae; genus Lipotes; species Lipotes vexillifer. Next base: position 1,085,625 of record NW_006782062.1, read on the forward strand.
AGTTGACCTTAGATCTCTTTAACAGTAAGCCCATGTTCTCAACTATTACACTAAAGTTTGTAAATTGGAAGCCCAAGTGCCAGATCCAGTCCACAAATACCTTTTGTTTGTTCTGTGCTTTATTGAAAACTTGAATTTTTGGAAGAAATGGATTCCTTTTTTTCCATGGAAATAATTGGCTAAATTGTGCATTATGATTACAATATTAAGAAGAATATTTCTTCAATATCTCTTTCTATCAAAAATTGGGAAATGAATGATTGACCAACCTAAAGGGCCACACGTTTCACCAGACTTGTATCACCTCTATTACCTGTTTGGCCCCTGTAGGAAGTGAGTTCATTATCTTTGCACTAATTTTGAGTAAAAAAGTTAAAGTCGATAATTTTGTAGTCCCTTCACTTTAAAAATTGTATATGCATTCTAAGTGTGCTAATTTATACTCATATTTTTGAAGAAACTATCCATTTAAAATTTATTTAGATGATTATAATGCAAGCCTTAGAATTTCTAACAGTTTTTTTAATCCAGCAAGATTGATTATAAATCTTTTACACTCAATTTCAACAATAATGATAATAAGAGAAAAATTACCTGTAGGAAAGTAGATTAGTGCCGTAGACACCACTTTTTATGGACATATGGGACGTTATTAGTTCTAAAATTATTTTTTGATGAAATATGACATTTTATAATATCTATTCCCAATATTTCATACTATCCACATTCCCACCAGTAATTTCTCCCTGTAGTTTCTCTGGATGCCTGTATATTGCATAGATTGCTTGAGGCACCTTTCATCTTTAGCTTTTTTGGCATCTATACTCTAATTTTTCAATAATTAAATTTCACAAATGCAAAGCAATCTATGGGTTTGCCAAATGTTAGAATTATTCCTTCTCATAAGATATCGCCTTGTTAATTGAAACATCTCTAGTTGTAAACTTCATTTAAATAAGGTTTTCAATTTGTAAACATTGTTGCACCTGTTAGGAGAAGCATTCTGCACAGATTAAATACAATGCAGAGATTGCTGAAAAGGAAATGAAAAGACAGATGCTTTCTGATTAAGAGTGCAATATTTATGACAAGCTGGTGGTCCAATGCACATTTCTTCTGTCACTTAACAGCTGTTTCACATAATTTTTGTTCCAGATCAGTATATTTACTCTATATAGGGCATGTCAGAGGGTCGGGCTTTCTTAGTATACCAAAAGATCAATCCTTGCCCTAGTAAACTTTATATTACAGTTTGAAGCTCTGATTCTTCACTCTTTTTAACCTTATATTTTTTGCTCTTCTGCTTTAAAAATTCCTTTTTAAACCCAATTTACCTCTATAATGGAGCGTTTAACATTTAAATGATAATGAGATAAAAGGGTATGATAGCTTTTATATAGCAGGGGTTTTTGCATAATTGTTTTAATGTCCTTTGGTAATCCAGAAGATGAAAACCAAGTAGCCTAGGTATTTTGAAACTCTTATTCTTTTTAAGTTAGATGAGTTTGATATCAATCTGATTCTTAAATTGATAGACAGCAGCATGAGAGTGTGTATGTGTGTGAACTTTAAGGTAATCTTATGGGATTAAAAATGATAATTTGTGCAGATACAATACACATAAACACATTTTAGAGCAAAGTAACTCATAGTTTACATGTTGATTCTTTGTTTTATTCTACTAAGTTGAAGAAAAACTTATCTTACTTAAATTAGAGGTCATTCTGTCATTACATTTTCTGTTGGGAAATTAGTCACTGTCATTGTTATGTTAACAGATAATAAGAATTCAAACGTCAATTAATATCTCTTGACTTGAGACCAAATAGTTTGTGTAACTATGCATAAGCGGTACTGATGTTTTGTAGTATATGATAGAATTTGTTTTATACTGATAGCTATACAACTAATTAATGTCACTTAGAAATGAGATTTTACCTCTTCTACTTCAAAATGTGCCAGCTAGAAACGGGATGGAGAGGGGGTCTTCAGTGTTCTCTCTAGCTCATTCCTTTTCTTTGTAAGTTATTTTAGGAAAAGGAAAATGTCAGAACCAAATATATGGTATGGTTATTTTCAGATCAGACCTGCTTCATTTAGAGTAAAGGTTTTCAAACATTTTTGTTCTAAAAACCCATTTACACTCTTCGAGTACTGAGCACTCCAAAGAAAAGAGCTTTTTGTTTATGTGAGTAATATGTGCAAATATTTACCATATTAGAAGTTGAAACTGAAGAAATATATATAGTATTTATTAATTCTTTAAAAATATCAGTAATATACTTGTTATAAATTAATATAAATAACATTTTTATAAAATATAATTACATTTCCCAAGACAAGAAAACATAAATGAGAAGAGTGCACTGTTTTACATTTTGCCCCAGTCTCTTTAATGTGACTTAATACTTGGTAGCTGGGTTCTCATATCTGTTTCTGCATTTAATCTGTTGTAACGTGTTGTTTTGGTGGAAATATATGAATGAAATATGGTCTAATAGTCTATTCATATAATGACAGACATTTTTCTTTGATACTGTACTGAAATGGCAAGTATTAGTTTCCTAAAAGTTAGTTCCAGTATGGAATCTGAAACCCTATTAGTGGACTTTCTGTACCCTATACACTTATGAATGTAGAAAATGAGAGTGAAAAAGCCATGTAATATTACTATTATTATGAAAATAGATTTGGCCTCAGGGACACTTGCAGGTCTCTGGACCACATTTGAAGAAATACTGATTTGGGGAAATGGCCTTGGTTAAACTGTTCTACAGTAGGCCCCTCCGTATCCACATGCAGAACCTGCAGGTATGGAAGGCCAAACTCTACTATGTCATTTTGTATAAGGGACTTGAACATCCATGAATTTTGGTATCCATGGGGGTGTCCACATATACTGAGGGATGACTGTGCTTTATCCTTTATAATATCTGACTAGCTGTTTAACTTGGCTGTTACAAGGATTTTTGTTTTAATTTATTTATTTTATTTGTTTATTTTTGGCTGCGTTGGGTCTTCCTTGCCACGTTTGGGCTTTCTCTAGTTGTGGCGAGTGGGGGCCACCCTTCACTGCGATGCATGGGCTTCTCACTGCAGTGGCTTCTCTTGTGGCGCACGGGCTCCAGGCACATGGGCTTCAGTAGTTGTGGCTCGCGGGCTCTAGAGTGCAGGCTCAGTAGTTGTGGCACACGGGCTTAGGTGCTCCGCGGCATGTGGGATCTTCCTGGACCAGGGCTTGAACCCGTGTCCCCTGCATTGGCAGGCAGATTCTTAACCACTGTGCCACCAGGGAAGTCCCTGTTACAAGGATTTTGAACTGTGATTCTATATAACCTGTGTTTACCTTTTTTGGTCATCTTTGAGTATTACCATCCCATTCGCCTGGCAAACAGCATGAAGTAGGGAATATAACACTCTCATAAACTGTGACCCTACAAAGGATTCTGTTCCTTGGAATCCTTCTTTTAGAAGGGAAGGTTAAACCCCGATCAACAAATCAACCGTTATAGAGCAGACTTGAAAAGATTTGATTGTACAGTATATGAAATGCCTGTCACAGAGGGAGTGCTGCTAAAGTTGCAGTATGCTTCCAAGAGCCTAAGGAGTAAACACAAGAAATTGAAATATGAGACAAATATTGAAAAGACAAAGAATGGAGACACTCTTAAGACTCAGTTGAATAATTGAAAAGATCATATTTCAAATTGCCTCATATTTTGAAATGGCTGGGAGGAGGACAGATTCCCCTAGCAATTGTCCTTGCTTGGACTTCTAAATAAGAATATTTATTCTGAATGCCTACAGTGATTGGATCAAAATATATAGCATACGCACTGTATTTTAACTCTAACGCTCTTTTCAAGGATCATCTTGTGATCATGCCTGTTATGAGGGGACTTGTTTTATAATGAAGTTTTTGATAATTTCAATAACACTACTTACAATAGGTTTAATGATAGACCAACTTGTAAATTTGGCAACATTTAAGTTAAGAATATAAGGCAATTCCAGATGTGATTTATTCAGATATTGGTTCATTCTAACACATTCATTAGTTTAGCCAGCAGTTAGTTATTAAGCATTGGTTGTAATCCAGCACTCTGTTAGAAATACAAAGATGAATCCAAAAATGCCCTCTTTTCCTCACAGTGGCCACAGTATAGATTGGGACTCAGACATATAAACAACCAAATAAGTCAGTACAGTAGACATTGTCTTAAATGACTTCCACTTAACCAATTTGTGGGATTCATTGACTATTTTCATTCCCTTAAAACATAATGATTAATGCTTAAGGCTTGAAGCTCATTGTAATGAGTTCCTGCCTGAATTTTTGCACACTCAGTTCTCTCTGTTTCAATGGTACATTTGCCTGGAGTCAGCTCTATTCTCAGACCTATATATGCCCTTTGTGTTTGTTTTTAGTAACTAGGTAATTTAATTGTTACATAAAATTATGAATCATGAGTATGAAAAAAATGACTTCTTAGAAACCTGTAGCGATAACACTTTAAAAGGTGAGTTGCTAATAAAGAATTGATATGAAATGGTCCAGGCAACTCTCAAAGTTGGGGAAAATTGTAGTCATCTAAACACATTCTGCACTCAGCATACTTCAAAAATGTCTTTAATAATTCCACTTTAAATAAAAGGCAGCATGAAATGTAGATAATATATGACAAGAAAGAAATCATAGAACTTTATTCAGCAGATCAGTATTCAGAGAAAAGGCCTTGGCTTTACATGAAAATATTGGCCAATAAACATGCATGCACAGGTTTTCAATTAACATGTAATATTTTACATGTGTAGTGTTTTGGTTTGTTTTACTTGTTACTTATTTGAATCAGCTTCTAGATATTAACCTTCCAATCAGTGGGACACATCATATTGTCTAAGAGGGCTCTTATGTAGAGTGAAATGATGTCAATAGATAGAGTATCAAGTAATAGGTAGTAGTATCAAGGAAAATCATGTTTAACAAATACTCATGTAACATTTGTGGTACACATTGTTTTGTTCTAAATCCTTTAAACTTATTCATTTAATTTAATCCTTGTACTTATAACTAGCACTTATAAGGAAGGTACTAGTATTACTACTTTCATTAAAGATGAAACTGAGGCACAAAGTGGTCAAGTAACTTGGCCAACATCACACATCTATCAAGTGATGGAATTAGGATTCAAACCTGGCACGCTAGCAACAGATTTCTGGGCTCTTTTCCCTATTCTTACACTATTTCTCAAGGTTTTCGAGATAAAATGAATTAGTTCTTAAATGCTTTCCATCTCCCACTGCATTCAGAATGCAGTGGAATGCTATGGTACTTAATTCCTATTTTTCATAGTTTCCTTTGCAAAGGTTCTAAACATTTCAGCTTTGATGACTCTCAAAGTTAGGGAACAACTGGAAGTGGGTAATATTTCTTAACTGAATTTAAAATGAGCCATAATTTATATGTAATGACAAAACTGATATTAATGTTCACTTATAGTAGTTTATATATTCTTTTATAAAACAGAGACTAAAATTAGATTCTAAGCTATCCAAAGTTTACATTTCAAACAAATATAGGTAAATGGATTAAAAAGCATTAGAGGAAAAATCTGATAACACCTAACTACTCTAAACCTGAGTATTTAGTTTCCTAAATTTTAAAAATAAAAATTGAAAATGGTTTTGCTCATCTGTTTTTTCCCTTGTAATATGATATTTTAACTGTCCATTTAATGTGAAGGCCAGTAGCTTTAATATGTTGTAATTATTCCATTTCCTATTTCCTAATTTTATTTCCGAGGGAATTTTGGAAGATGAGGGGGTGGACAATTTTGTCTCTCCTAATTTCAATGATAATGCCACATTTCTTTAAGTAGAATATTTTGACATCTAAAACTGTTTTGGAGACTAATTAGATGAATTTTTTCAATGAATAATTAAAATGTTAAGAGCAGTATTGGTACCCATGTGCTCTAACTATAAACTTCAGAAGGAAACGGCCTATCTAGAGCTCACATAGCTGTGGATGGTGACTATGGCCATGAATGAATTTCCTTCTCCATTCTCTCCACAACTTCTTCATACTATTTTATTTGCATCTGGAATTGCAGGTCTTCTCTATCTGTTTCACAGCTTAGAGTGTTTCACACAGAAGGTTACAGTTTTGTTTTTTAAATAAGCAAATGTTTCTATAGAAACTACAAGGAAGGATACAACAGTGGCCTTGAAGTCTCATAAATGTTAAAATATAAAAACATGCATTGAAGCCAATGCCACTTAGCTTATACAGTTTGCTATTGCTTCCTCATGATAGTGCTGGCTTTTATGTTAGTCTCAAGAGAGCTTTCAGTTGTCTTCAGTCTCCTTTCATGATGCTTCTGTCCCTGTGATTGTAAACGAATAGAAAGAATTCTTAAAGAGAACAAAGTATTTATCAGTATTCTCATTGCTACAGTCTCTTGTCAATAGCTTTAGCATTGAAGTTATTCTGACCCAATTTTCTCATATCAGTGAAGAACATTTTAAATCTAAATAGTGTAGTGTTTCTGTGGTACTAATAACTGGGCAAAAGTAGGAAAAATAAACAGTAGCTTTATGCACATGGTCGTTTTCAGTTTTTCTTTAAATTAGTATCTTGTCACTTTATTTTTATTTTCTAGTAATTCTTATCAGAACATTAGAAATTTTACACATACTCCATGTTTAGAGATAACTTCTAATGTATGGCTCAGATACACACACACACACACACACACACACACACACACACACATATGTGTATGTATATATATGAAAGTTGAATTTAAAAAAAATTTCGTGTTGATATTGCTGAGATCTAGTCTTTGAAACAATAAAGTCAGATTAGGGCATGGATCATGGCAGAACATTGAGGTTAAATTCAGGGCACATCTTCATGTAGCAGCCATACGGCCCAGGTTAGAAATGGTTGCTCCATTGACAGTCACTGGTTTGCAGACTCCCACCAGTTCAGGGGTGACTTTGGATAATCAAAGTGGTCACAGTGAAATCAGAGGCCTCTTTGGTGAGAGGATGGTCCCTAAGTGTGGTGGGTCCAGAGATGTGCCTGGCCCGACTCTCTCTGATGGACTGATGGAAAAGAAGCACCCGTAGATTCACTGACTTTTAGAGCAACACTGTTCATTGAACCTAGGTGGTTTAATCCATTCCTCTGTAGTACAAGGAGATAGAAACTTAGCCAGATATGGTACTTGACTGAAGGAGTTAAGAGAAAGTACAGACTTAATTCTCCCTATACCCGGCCGGGTGCTTCTATCTGCAGCTCCTCCCTCTCTTCTCAACTCCTATTCTGTATGTTCTATTCATTCTCTCACCTCTTTTCTCAGCTTCTCTCTCCTTTTTAGTCTGGCTTCTTCTACCTTTTCATACACATATGGTCTTTCTCTCCATATCCTTTCATTCTTTTTTCATCCCTTGCCTTTTCTATATAATCTTCTACTTCGACTCTTTTTGCCCCCCTCCCCATTTTCTTTATTTTTAATTTTTTAGTTGACTCTGAAATTTAATCTGTTTCAATTGACTTGATGTCTTTAATTTGCTTAAAGGCGAAGCCATATCCTGGTTTTCCCTTAACACTATGAGGCAATAGTATAAACAGAGGCCATTATACCATATGGCTAAACACTAAATATTTAAATGTTATAACTCAAACTAAAAAAACTCTTAAATAAAAATGCTCTTTCCTCGTGATCTGACAAATACATGTTTAAAGTTATGAGGAAGGAAGGTTTCAATTTAATGTTCTTAGACTCCTGAGAATCCTGTGGCAAAATGTGATGACTGAGGAAGAATTGGTCCCCAGCCCCTGACCCTTGATCCTTGGTCTACACTTTTAAGCACAATCCGTAGCCACCATAAACATCTGTTCCTCACTTACTCCCTGGGCCTATGGTCATGCACTGGAAGCACAGTCTTCCCTGAAGGTAATGGACCTGCCCAATCACTGGAAGCAGATCTGGGGCCATCTGAGCAGGGAATTCTGAGATTCTAAAGCTCAGGGTAGCTAGAATTTGATCTAGAAAGGAAGTCATAGACCCTGAGTGGACACATCTTCCTGTGTTGATTTAAGATCTAAAGACCTTGGAAATGAAAATGACTAAAGTCTAGGCCCTAAACTTTAGGTATGCCAAACTATAGAAAGTCCTGGTGTAGGACAGATAAGTATTCTTGAATAAACCTGCTCAAATGCCTTCAGTCTGTAATCTAATAATACGAGTCGTTAAGAAAACTTAAGATTGAAGCAGTTGTTATAGGATCTTTGGCAGTATCAGCTAGGTATTCGCCAACCTGGGTTCTAAAAGGTGTCGCTATTCAATGGGTGTGACCTTGAGGCTATGAGGTACTCACTACAGCAAATTATTTCCATGGTATGGTTGAAAATATGTTCCAAACTTTCAAGCTCAAAGAGGCATAAAAAGAAGTAAAAAGTTGTCAGAATGAAGAGTCTTCAGTTAAGGAGACAGTGTCTGGGAGGTATGTTTTAAAGCAAGAGTTAATTTAAGAACATTTTCTAAACAAAGGAATACATGATAGAACCTTGAACAAACTGAGCAAATTTCAAGTGCTAACTCTCTGCCATCTATTCCATTTTAAAGATTATGATCATGTACTACTGTGAGAAGTTTGTAAAACTGTGTGTGTGTTATGAGCCCCAAATGGTGTGTATATGCATACCAACATATTTTGAGCAGTATTTTGAGGAAAAGTATATTTGGATATTTTTTGACAGAGGATCATTAGAATTTCTGTGTTTGATTCTTAGTGAGACAAATATAAATTCTGAACTAAAACACAAGTCAGAAAACTGGAAGGAAAGTAGGGAATGTTGGTTAAGAATTTAGTCAGAATTAATTCAGTTTGAATATTTTCTTAGTAGCCACAGTTCTTTTGGTTATATCTTGCAAAGAGAATCCTGCTATGTAGCATAATATAAATAAAATATTATGCCAGAAAGCAAAATAGTTCTACTCTTTGCTTGAAACATCGTTATTGGTAATATTACATTTGTAGATGGAAACTTGTTTTTAATTAATATTTTGATCATGGTTACTATGTGCTTACAAACCTTAATTCCTCTCCATCTTTTATTTCTTCTTTCCTATCTTTAGTCGAATGTTGATCATACTGTGTATGTATTGTTCTCATTTATTTAAGATAATAATATAGTTTCTCATATTGTTTTAAAAAATAATAATCCATTGGAGGGAACACTCCCAAATTCATTCTCTGAGGCCACCATTACCCTCATGGCAAAACCAGACAAAGACTTTACAAAAAAAGAAAATTACAGGCCAATATCTCTGATGGATATAGATGTAAAACTGCTCAACCAAATATTAGCAAACCAAATTCAGTAATACATAAAAACGATCATAAAACCTAATAATCTGTAATATAATTGTACTATAATTAATGCAACTATTCACCTATTATTGGATAAGTTTGCCTGCATTGTTTTGTTATTATAGGTAATCTTTTGTGGAACATTGTTAAACTTGATATTTGTTTCTCTTTCTAGTTCTTCTGGGATATATTTTTAGGCATAAAGTTTGGGTCAAAGTATTAATATTTTAAACCCCATATTGAAAAGACCTTACTGAATGGTGATACATTTTAAAAGCTTTATGGAAGAGCACTAGCATGTTTCTTTTTTTTTTTTTTTTTTTTTTTTTTTTTTTTGCGGTACGCGGGCCTCTCACTGTTGTGGCCTCTCCTGTTGCGGAGCACAGGCTCTGAACGCGCAGGCTCAGTGGCCATGGCTCACGGGCCCAGCCGCTCCGCGGCATGTGGGATCTTCCTGGACCGGGGCATGAACCCGTGTCCCCTGCATTGGCAGGCGGACTCTCAACCACTGCGCCACCAGGGAAGCCCTAGCATGTTTTATAATCTCACTCTTGCTAATAGTGTGCATTAAAAGAAATCTTTACCAGTCTGCTGGGTAAATTTGGTATCCCATTGTTTTAATTGATTTATCTTCTATTAACTTATTCATATATAATATATGAATATAATTCATATATTAATTTACTAAGTTATGAAAATATTTTGTAAGGATATCCAATGTAGAGTCTGTGTTTGGAAATGAATATGTTGGCATAGATCAAGATAATTAAATCCCCTTCCTGATATAAAAATAGAAATAATATGGCACAGATGTTAATTGCAGGATCTACCCTAGGACATGATAAATTTGTAATTAATTTAATAATCAGTCCCACGATGATATTTTTAAAGGAGTCTGTATTTAAGTTTGCCAAGGCATGAATCTTTCTGCAAATCAACATACTCACATTTTGAAGGCTGAGTTTCAAGAAGCTTTAAAACATCTGAATTGTTGAAGCTAGAAAATAGAAAATGCGTGACAACTAGGTTGACAGGTATCAGATTGCCTTATGAAAGTCCCAATATATTGTTCCAAACTACTGCAAGGAAGTAGTATATCCAATTCCTTCAACAAGGTCATTGTAGTTGCTAAGAGGGTGGGAGAGAGGGGACAGTGAAAAGAAATGGAGTTAAACATGTACATAAATCAGAGTTTAATGATTCCAAGGTCATAATTTTAAACTTATAGGTATTTGCTTTTAGTACTGAACAAAAGTATATGTGTGTGCTTAGGGATGGGGCGGGGGTGCAGGTTGTTAAGAGGCCGAGAGCATGATTAATGTCCCTGTCTAGTGGGCACGCCACCCCTTCAAAATAGCTGGTGCTGTTACTACACTATGATTAACCTGTAAGGCAACAGAAAAATAGACCTGTACCACATTGCACTCTATTATTCCCTGATGTCATTTTTCAGGAAGTGCCATAGGAAAAATGACACTTCATCATGGGTAGATGGGTGGGTGGGAAAGGGTTAGTGTGGGAGCTGGAAGAAGGTATAGTTTTCTGAATCTTGATGCTATTCATGATGTCTCTATTTTGTCTGTTTTATTATTGGATTTTGTCTCTGCTTTCATATATAATATGAAGCATTTCTCTGAAAATGAGGAGTGGGCTTTAGCTTATTTTAAACAGAAGATATAATTCTGATGCTAAAAGAAATACCATATTTGTAGGCCTAGTAGTTTCCTAAAAAACATTTGTTAGACTTGTTTATGTTTGTGAAAAATATTTCAGAGAAAGGAAATAATGGAAAGGAACAAATGTATGTTGGTATCAGGAAAGGAATTTAAGCCTTCACTTCCTTAAAAATATTAATCATCATCAAGTTTAATTGAGCACAAACTATGTGCAGAACACTCTGCTATGCATTAAGAACAGATAAAGCTATGATACAATCCATGGTGCTCAAGGGATTCATATCTCTCTAGAGCATCCAGGCATGAGCATAAACAAATAAATGGCAATAAAAAGAAGCCAAGGCTCAGTGCCAAGTGATTTCTGTAGATAGAAAAGATATCTGAGCCATAGCAAACAGAGTGATTCATTTAAATTTTTCATTATTTTTATTTTCTTAGAATTTACATATATATTTAAAAACTTTTAACATTACCATAGACTCTTGGACACTTTATGAAATACAGAGGCACACACCGTAGATAAAGTAAATCTCAAGAGTACTATGGGTGAAAAATAAAATCTGAAACTATACCTGTCAGATGATAAATCAGAGAAAGGATTCAGCAGAGAGCAGGTCTTACAAGTCTACAAACCCCTGTGCCTTTCTGGAGGTCAAAGTGACAGCACCAGGAGTACAGTTATTCCATAGTAATATTTAGGGTCAGTTTCTGGAATCATCCATTTATAAAGGCATCTATAAATAACATCCTTTAAATCCAGAATCCAAACTTCTGGAAATAGCACCTACCCAGGACATATAGTCATAAGCCCATCCATCCAAATTCCTCTAATTCTTTCCTTCCTTCCTTCCTTCCTTCCTCCCTTCCTCCCTCCCTCCCTCCCTCCCTCC
>NW_006782062.1:1097742-1115789 GCF_000442215.2 Lipotes vexillifer
ATAGTTTTATTATATTTATATAACTTATATAACATAATTTATTATATATTATATATATAACTTTTATTATATATATATAACTATATATATAGTTTTATTATTATATATATAATAATATATATATATATTTATTTATATATATATGTTCTTTTTCAGATTCTTTTCTCTTATAGGTTATTATAAAATATACAGTATAGTTCCCTGTGCTATATAGTAGGTCCTTGTTGGTTATCTCCAAGCTCTAATTCTTGAAACTATTGTTGACTATTTTCTTCTTCATACCCCAGTCAATTCTTCTAACTCTTATTTTTGCCAGTCACTCTATTGATGAGTTCAGTTTATTTTTTCTTACTATGTGTCTCATTGGTATTATTTAATCTCTAATAGTTGCTGCCTAATTCAGGCCATTCATTACTCCACCGCATCTGGACTTTGTTCTCCTAATTTGGAGCCTTTTCTCCCACGAATACATCCTGCAAACTGCTCAGAAATTAACCTCCTAAAAAGCTGCTTTGATTACTCCCCTCCTTCCCATTCCTCTCCCCGACATAACAACCTCCCACATTTTCCAATGAATAAAGCTTAATGGTCCTGTAAGTAACATAATCCTTCCCTGAAACACAGCTATTGTTTTTTTCATTCTCATGACATCTAACAGGGTAATGCCTTGAAGTTACTCGTATTCTCTTTTTCTCCTAATAGTATATTATACTAGTTGAGGCTATAGATTTTGTCCTAAACATCTTTGCATACTGCATTTTTACATAGGATATATCAAAAGAACCATGAAATTAATTAATCTCTACTGAAACAGTGTATTTGTTTCTTGGAGCTGCCATAACAAAGTACCACCAACTGGGTGGCTTAAACAACAAAAACATATTGCCTAGTGGTTCTGGTTGTTAGAAGTCAAGATCAAGCTGTCAGTAGACAGGGTTGGTTTCTTCTGGGGGCTATGAGGAAGAATCCGTCCCATGTTCTCTCCTAGTTTCTGCTGGTTTGCTGGCAATCTTTGGCTTTCTTTGGCTTGTGGCAGCATAATTCCAATCTTCACACGGGTTTCTCCCTATCTCTGCCTTTGTGTCCAAATTTCCCCTTTTAACAAGGACACAATCATATTGGATTAGGGCTCACCCTAATGAGCTATCTTAACCTGTTCATCTACAAAGACTCTATTTCCCAATAAGGCCACACTCAAAGATACTGGGGGTTAAGACTTTAATATCTTTTTAGGAGATACAATCTAACCCATAACCAACAGTAATATGTCACCTTAATGTGTACTGCAGAAGATTTTTTTTTTTTACGAAATCAATTTGTAGATTCTCACTTGACTATGTTGCTATTCTTTTATCCCTGAAAGTGTTCATTTGATCCTGTGAACTGCATGTAAAATGTCTTCTTTTCCGTTCCTTCTATTTCCCCCTTTTATATCTTTTCCTGTAGATTCAGAACACTTGATATCAAATTTCATTCCAATTCTTTTAAAATAACTTTAGCAGTTTGGGTCAGGAGACCCTGATAAAATACAGAAGTATTTCCGAGTGACAAACCGTACATTTGTTTATGTTCCAGTTAGCTGGGTTCATTGGTCTGCGTGATTATCTAATCACATTACTATACAATATTGCAAAGTAGAAGTCTGCATAAGTTTTCCATGATTGGTCATCATAGAAAATAGAATCTTGATTTGCTATGGTTCCAGATGGTGGCTTGCTTATAATAGTTTAGATTTAATCACGATCATTATAAACTAAACGAAGCTAAATTATACTATTTTAGAGAGAATTTTCATGTTGTTTGCAATCATAGGCTCTTACAGAAGGCCTGTCCTTATCCACTGTAGTGGCAGGAATAGATTATTGTCGCAATGACATATTTTGAATGTTGCTGTTTTCTTTACCATAAAGAATTACTCTTTAAAATTAGTGTTTCCCAGTTTTGAATGTTATTTATTTGCTATTTATCTTTTGAACACATACAAGTAGAATACTTTTTTGATGTTGAGAAACTTGCTATCCAGTAACATGACAGGTATGTTGAGATTATTACTAACATTATCAATTTGTTTTCAGAAAATATTTTAGTGTACATTAGTATAAAATGTCCCTAGTTTTAAAAATTATTTATTGGCAGATATAAATTCAGTATGCAATATTTTATGCTAGCTGTCCAGAACCTAGCTCAGTACAGCTTACAGACATATATTTTTACCACCTAGGTTGTAAAACCTGTTTTCTATATCTTCAGTCAGACTTAACTACAGGCAAGAAGAAGTGGAAAAATTGTCTGTCACATTATTCACAGGCCAGACCAAGACACTGTAATACCATGGACCACTAAGCTAATTTAGAAGAAAAAAATGGGAAGAGGTTTTTAAAAGATGGCATTTACATGTAATATATGTAGAAGAGTTTAGGGTTTTGACAGTTAGAGATTGTATCCTCTTTAGAGAGAATGCATAATGACTTTTATTTCTCTTGAAATATGCATAACATCTTGAAGGTAACTTTCAGCTCAGATTAGCACTTTTCAAAGCAAGTTTCCCATTTCTATGAGGGCAAAGGGTACAACATACTTGAACTTTGAATAGAGTGAATGTTTGCTTATCAACAATTCAGTCATTTTCCCTCTTGTTTGGGACTTTGACTCCATTAATCTATGAGGAAAAACCCTACTATGGACATAAAAGTTGAGGTTTTCCATTAAGTCTCATACCTAATCAGCCTTGTAAGAATGTATCTCTAATGCTAGCTAAAGTATGGAATGCTGTTAAGATCTGTTAGTGGAGATGAGTTTATGTATAACAGTGTGGCTTTTGGAGTCAGGCTCTCTGGATTTGAAACCCAGCCTTGTTTCTTACAGGCTTGTTACCACGTGCAAGTTAATTTTTTGGAGCTGTAATCATTTCATCTATAAAATGAGTGTTATAATGATACCTGCCTCATGATGACATTGAGTATTGGGGTTTCTCAAACACAACACCATGAAACTTTGTGCCACTTCTTTGTCCCATGTTTTGAGGAATGTTTAGCAACATTGCTGACCTCTGTTTACTAGATGACAGTATAGTGAACCTCTTCACAACTGTGACCACCAAAAATATCTCCACATATTGCTAAATGCACCCTGCAGGAAAAAATCACTTGCAGTTGAGAATATTGAATGAATATCAATATCTATGTTTATATATGGAGAGAGAGCTTTGCACACTTCCTGGCACATAATAAATGCTCAGTAAACTTTAGGTCTGATTATCACATAATAAACAGACATTTATAATATCTTCTTTGAAGAGCCATACTATTCAAGAACATGAGCACTTAATAAATGAATTCGGTAAAGTAGCAGGATACAAAATTAATGCACAGAAATCTCTTGCATTCCTATACACTAATGATGAAAAATCTGAAAGTGAAATTAAGGAAACACTCCCATTTACCATTGCAACAAAAAGAATAAAATACATAGGAATAAACCTACCTAGGGAGACAAAAGACCTGTATGCGGAAAATTATAAGACACTGTTCAAAGAAATTAAAGATGATACAAACAGATGGAGAGATATACCATGTTCTTGGATTGGAAGAGTCAACATTGTGAAAATGACTATACTACCCAAAGCAATCTACAGATTCAGTGCAATCCCTATCAAACAACCAATGGCATTTTTCACAGAACTAGAACAAAAAATCGCACAATTTATATGTAAACACAGAAGACCACGAATACCCAAAGCAATCCTGAGAAGGAAAAATGGAGCTGGAGGAATCAGGCTCCCTGACGTCAGACTATACTACAAAACTACAGTAAACAAGACAGTATAGTACTGGCACAAAAACAGAAATATAGATCAATGGAACAGGATAGAAAGCGCAGAGATAAACCCATGCACATATGGTCACCTTATCTTTGATAAAGGAGGCAAGAATATACAATGGAGAAAAGACAGCCTCTTCAATAAGTGGTGCTGGGAAAACTGGACAGCTATATGTAAAAGAATGAAATTAGAACACTCCCTAACACCATACACAAAAATAAACTCAAAATGGATTAAAGACCTAATGTAAGGCCAGAAACTATCAAACTCTTAGAGGAAAACATAGGCAGCACACTCTGTCACATAAATCACAGCAAGATCCTTTTTGACCCACCTCCTAGAGAAATGGAAATAACAAAAATAAACAAATGGGAACTAATGAAACTTCAAAGCTTTTGCACAGCAAAGGAAACCATAAACAAGACCAAAAGACAACCCTCAGAATGGGAGAAAATATTTGCAAATGAAGCAACTGACAAAGGATTAATCTCCAAAATTTATAAGCAGCTCATGCAGCTTAATAACAAAAAAACAAAAAACCCAATCCAAATATGGGCAGAAGACCTAAATAGACATTTCTCCAAAGAAGATATACAGACTGCCAACAAACACATGAAAGAATGCTCAACATCACTAATCATTAGAGAAATGCAAATGAAAACTACAATGAGATATCATCTCACGCCAGTCAGAATGGCCATCATCAAAAAATCTAGAAACAATAAATGCTGGAGAGGGTGTGGAGAAAAGGGAACCCTGTTGCACTGTTGGCGGGAATGTAAATTGATACAGCCACTGTGGAGAACAGTCTGGAGGTTTCTTAAAAAACTTCAAATAGAACTACCATATGACCCAGCAATCCCACTACTGGGCATATACCCTGAGAAAACCATAATTCAAAAGGAGTCATGTACCAAAATGTTCATTGCAGCTCTATTTACAATAGCCTGGAGAGGGAAACAACCTAAGTGCCCATCATCAGATGAATGGATAAAGAAGATGTGGCACATATATAAAACGGAATATTACTCAGCCATAAAAAGGAACGAAATTGAGTTATTTGTAGTGAGGTAGATGGACCTAGGGTCAGTCATACAGAAGGAAGGAAGTCAGAAAGAGAAAAACAAATGCCGTATGCTAATGCATATATATGGAATCCAAAAAAAGGTACTGTTGAACCTAGGGGCAGGGCAGGAATAAAGACGCAGACATAGAGAATGGACTTGAGGACATGGTGGGAAGGGGAATCTGGGACGAAGTGAGAAAGTAGCCTTGAGATATATATACTACCAAATGTAAGATAGATAGCTAGTGGGAAGCAGCTGCATTGCACAGGGAGATCAACTTGATACTTTGTGATGACCTAGAGGGGTGGGTTAGGGAGGGTGGGAGGGAGGCTCAAGAGGGAGGGGATATGAAAATATATGTATACATATAGCTAATTCACTTTGTTGTACAGCAGAAACTAACACAACATTGTATAGCAATTATACTCCAATAAAGATGTGGGGGAAAAAAAAAACATGAGCACTCTGTTCTTTCTCTCTGTGCATGTGTATATAAATATATATCTGAATATATGTATGTATGTACATATATGTGTACATGTGCATTAACTATTTTCCAACTATTATTCCAAGTATTGAGGGGCATAGTAAAACAGCTAATATCTACTGATAATTATCAAGTGTCATTGTTTTTAATGTGCTTTGACACTAAATATTTTACAAATTACCAAAAACTTGCAAAAGAAATGGACTTAAATTGTCTCTCTCTCCTATGTGACCCTATAAGGATAAAATACATGCATAGCAAATGGCATAAAGTAGAGTGAAAAAGTTGTTAATCATTGTACAACATTAAAGGATTGTGACCAAATGAAGATTTTTAGCTCTAACACCACAGTTGGGTCCAAATAAAATAGTCTAAGATATTTTTTTAAAGTGCTACTTTATTCCTAAAAGCCTAAAATGAAAAGTGGTGTGTGAAATTATAAAAACTGGTATTTGGTTCCAGTATTTCCATTTTCTTAATGTTAGTTATAACAGTACTTTGATTTGTTTAGTTTTCTATATAGTTCAAGGCCATTTTCCTTGTCTCATATAGTTACCTCAGCTGTGCTATTTAGGTAGAGATTCTTTCAACGTTTTTCTAGACACATAGACTAAGACAGAGGTCATACTCCTATTAAGTGACAGATATGAGACAGATAAAGTGACTCAAAGTCTAGAAGTTTCCCAATACCACACAGGTCTTCAAATGTTTAAGCAGAACTCCTACTAATAGCTGTTTGCTACTCTGAGAAACATAGATGGCCTTCTCACTTGTGGTGACTTTTCCATATATCTACCTTTCTTTCTCACTGTTTCAAGTTACTTAATCCTTCACAGTACACTCAAGGGTTAGTCCCCCTAACAGGCTTTGGTAATGCTTTCCATGAATTGTACTCTTAAATCTTCCCCTGGACCCTCATTTAGTTGAGCTTATAGTAATAGCACACTGACATTGTTAAGGTTAATGACTCAGTGTTTTATAAGTTGAAACACATTTGAGGTTAAATTGATTGTTTGGCTCGTTTTATTCAACAAAGTGAAGGTCTTGAGTGTGGGTGTTACTTACTGCCTTGGAGGAACATCTTTGTTATACACTTAATGGTGTGGTATCAATAGTGATAACCTAATAGCAAGCCCAGTACTCTAACAGTATTTCTGAAATGTGAGCTATAAAATTTACTGCTGATGAAGTTACACTGACACATAGGTACTATATGATAACATATATTTATAAAGAAATTTATATACTACATGGGTATGCTCATTTGAAATCTTGTCACATAAGAATCATTATTAATTCCACTGTCCCAATGAGAGTATTGATGATCAGAGGTTCAGTCTCCTGGTCAAGTTGCACAGTTACCAAATGCCAGTAATAATAATAGTGATGATGATGATGATGATAATGGCTAACATTTATAAGGTGGCTACTATGTACCAGGTGTTGTATTAAATGTTTTATTATCTGTATGTTTTATTATCTGTAAACCCATTGCTTTATTAGAAAGTTTAAGTAGCATTTTATGGCTATGCACACATTAAGGAGGAATCTGAAGCCAGGCAGTCTGGTTTCAACGTTCATTCCCTTAGCTTCCACCATACATTTCTTCCTTATGCTTCCTTCAAAGAGCTGGACCTTGAGTCAAGCCCTCCAACTTTTTCTGCCTCTAGATTGTTCATTTGTCTGCCTTCCTCATTTTAAGTCCATATGTTGATTGACTACTCTATACTAGTTTCTCAGAACCTTAGTGGATAAAAAACTAAGTGCATATAAATATTCTAAGTTGCTTCTCATTGGGAAAGATAGTTTTTATTTAGTTGTGTATCTCCAGTGCTTAATGCACAGGCTAAGGCACTTAAGAAATGCTAATGAATTCACCTAACCTTTTTAATTGGGATATTCTCAGGAATTTTTAAAAATATTTGTGTCTGGGCTTCCCTGGTGGCGCAGTGGTTGAGAGTCCACCTGCTGATGCAGGGGACACGGGTTCGTGACCCGGTCTGGGAGGATCCCACATGCTGTGGAATGGCTAGGCCCGTGAGCCAAGGCCTCTGAGCCTGCGCGTCTGGAGCCTGTGCTCCGCAATGGAAGAGGCCGCAACAGTGAGAGGCCCGCATACTGCGAAAAAAAAAAAGTGTGTCCTATTCCAAATAAATGCCTTAGTTATGGGCATTTTAATGTACCATGTTAGGTCAGTACTGGAAAATTTTTTAAAGGTGGAAGAGCATGCAGACCTTTAGGTACATCTGAAATTTCACAGTAGAGGTAGTTTTCTTATCTTAATAACATGTAAACTGGCCCTTCTCTAATCTTATTCTAATAAATTATTCCTAACATGTTGTATTATTATCACAAGAAACATAAGGAACCCCAAAGCTTCCAAATATTAAAAATAAATGAACAAACAACGTGATTAAAAACATAATCTCTACAAAAGGATGAGGATAAGGCTGGCGTCAGAATTCACATCTGCAACTTAGAGGAGTAGCAGAAAATGAGAAAATATCTTTAAAGGTTTTAGAGAATATTATTTTCAACCTAGAATACTAAACTTAGTCATTCTACCAATCAACTGGGCAAACAGAATCAAGACCTCTCCATTGCGTGAGCTCACAAAGCTTACCTCTTCATGCATATATTCCTAGAGAATTACTTTAAGATGTTATTCAACCAAATGAGGAGAAAAACAAGACAAAGGATGATATGGAATCCAAGAAACAGTGACTCTGATTCAAAAGGGGCGTGAACAGAGGAAATATAAGTGTGGCTATATAGCCATCTAAAAAACACAAATGGTCCAATTAGAAGCAGAAGGACAGAGGCATCTGGAAGGGTGCAAAGAAATGTCAAAAGCAAGTGTTTTCTAAAAACACTAGGAAAGCCCAAAATTCATATAAGAAAGTTTTAGTTAAAATATGAAATCTTCAATTTAAAATAGAGTATGAAATCAGTGTAGATCAAGTAACAAGCTGACAGATATTGGGAATATCATGAAGACAGAAAATGTTTCTTCACTCCATAAGAAGAAAAAGAGTTCAGAAATTCCAGTTTGGAAAAGTAAAACTAAAACCAAACCTAAAGCATAATCAAAATATAAAGCTGACTAAAGTGTATCTTGATTTTGATCAGTAAGTAAGAAAGGAAAATCTATATGAAAAGTATTTTTCAGAGGAATGGGTTATATATCTTACTGGTCAGAAGCATATGTAATTCTGACATCCAGTTTGGCTCTAGAGTGAACAATAGTTACATAGTCAAAATGTTCTATGTACTGTTTATTGGTTTTCAACTTTTAGAATAAATCTATATATAAATAATTTAATTATGGTCATACAACAGAATATAAATAATAGAAATCTTGTCAATATAAAAGTAAGAGTAGTAAATGTGACAAGTTTGGAGATGAAAGTATAGAGACATTAATATATTAATCTTACAGGAGGAGAGGAGACATTGAGATACGATTAATTGTTGATGTAACTAAAAATAGAGATTTAAGTACTTTTGAGGTTTTAAAGATAAATATTTAAATACATGCAGGAACAAAAAATAGTGTTTATGGGGTACAAGAGTAGGAAGTTGATGTCTGTTTATGAATGAAATTCATCTTTATAGCACAAGGTTAATAGATTTTTTTAAATGTACAAATTAATAAAGAGTAGTACTAGCATATGATTCAGGAAAATATATAAAACTATCAGGATAACTCAGAAGTAAATAAAACTCATTAATTACTACTCTGATGATATATGGGTAAATAAAGTATCAGAACTAGAAGGAGAAGCGGAAGGGAGGAAGGAAGAAGAGAAGGTAATTCAGAAATTGAGAGAGCAGAAATGACTCAGTCAGGTCACAAAGCAGGAGTTAGAATCCAAGCAGTAAGAAAGGACGTGTTGTAAGCAAAGCTACTGTTCGATATTTGTTTGCTTCCTGTATGCTTTATCTTGTTGCTGATTGAACAAAATCAGGAGCTGAGAATCTCTGTAAACACCATCATGGAAGACAGAAAATCTAGAAATGTATTACTTGAATACACTCCTTCTCCAATTAATGAAGGTAGAACATATGTAACTTTATTCACTAACAATGTTCTTTTTACTAGCTTAGGCTTCATTTGACCAAACTGGTATCTTTATTTTGATGGTACTACCCATCACTGTGTGGACAAATCAACATCATCTTAGAGAGAGTTTAAGATAATTGCCTTCATTTAATTGCCTTCATTTAATATCACATAACTAATTGAAAGTAACATTTAAATTAAACACTGTTAGCTAATTATTTTATGAATGCAAATCTTAGGCCCATATGAGCTGGGGAAGAGCAGGACAAAGTCATATTCCATAAATACTCATATTTAATTGCAGTAAAAATAAATACCAGATATACCATATGAAATTTAAAATTTTGAAAACTTAAATCAAGCTGTATGTATCTTAAGGATTTACACCAGTATTTCTAATTACTTTGAACATCATTTATAGGATACTCAGTTGTATGTCCCTGGCTAGAAAGAAAAGTTCAGAGAAATATAAATATATACACACACATACACATATATATTTATCCCTCATGTCTCAAGACACTCAGTTTTGAAGGTATGATGTATGTACATATATATAATCTTAAATTCTAAAAGAATTCCATCTCATTACATAGCAGATGTTTCCTTTTTTAAGGTAAAAACCATCACAGAAAAGTATTAGATGAGCTTGTGGAGAGCCTTAATATGTTAGCTTTTGGAAACGTAAAACAAATTTATTTTTTCTAAGTATCCCTTACCAGTTTCTGCTCTTCATTTGCCTTTTGTCTCACAAATGCATTTTAGTTGTAACCACACTTCAGCCAACTAACCAGACCATGTGCCATTGTATTATATTCTGTGACAAATGGACCTTGTTTCATTTAAAAGGATTTGAACTTGAAATCACTCCCAACAGTTTTAAAGCAAATGTCTTTCCTCCTGTTAACCATTGCCTAATTTAAACTCTCCATCTGCATTTCTAATTATGATACAGAAAAATCTGTGTCGAACAAAGAGTTTTTTGGGTTTTTTTTTCCCTCTCAGGAAGGACAAATTTAGGCATATGGCTAAACGGAGGTAGCATTCTTATTTCACACCTTAAAAATGCCTTCTAATCATTTTTTCTTGATTTTTTTTTAGATACCTGAAGTTTACTTTTAAGACTCATTTTAATATTCTTACACAAATTTCCATAACCATTTATTTATAATGTTTCAAAATAAAATTGAAATATCTAATAGCATGTTATTTAATATCAAAAATGTAAAATATATATTTAAAAGTTATTTCTAAAGTCTTATATATGTACTTGGCAAAGTGAACGCCTTTCTTCATGTTTTCTTATGCCAAACAGTAAAAAGTTTTTTATTATTTTTAGTTCTGTGATGTTGGGCACAATATGAAAAGTCCCACTTTATTTTTATACAGTGATTGAATATAATGCATGTGTCAGGAGCACAGAATATCTGGTGATTTGGGGCAAGTTAAAAGTTCACAGCAATATACTGACAAGAAGAATGTCAGAATCTGGCATTTTAGACTTTTCTACTCTTAAATACCTTGAATAAATTGAACACAGTGAATAAGTCATGCTGTCATCCATAGAGATATTTATTGTTCTAGAAGTTGATTAAATGGCTGGGCATATACCCACACAATAGCTGGCCCATGGCTAAAAGGAGGGTTTAATTCCTTAACACATACATTTAATACCTTCCAGAAACACCAAACACCAAAACTAAAAATCAGAGCATCGACTTTGAGGTTTTATAGTATCTTTAGCTATAAAACATCCTTTTAGTAAAGATATATAGCCATAGATGTATTGTAAAGTATTTACAAGAAGAAAGTAGAGAAACAGAACTTTTGCTTTAAAGAAATTAACCTCCGAGTTTCTTGGAACTTGTCAGTATTTATATGAATTTCCATCAATTGTAAAAACACAATGAACATATACTTCTTATAATTCAGGTTATTTGTGTACATATATGTATTTATATATATATATGTATACATGTTAATGTGTACTCATTTGAACCTGAATTTTATTAGTATGTATATAAGAAATTTTCTCAATTTTAATAGCTTGTAAGCTTCTACAGAAAATATGAATTTGGAAGGTTTCTTATGTATACATAGTAACTATTGAGAAGAAGAGAGTAGACAGGAAAATAAAAGACAAGACAGAAAATATTAACATGGTATAGTACACATGCACATATATTTATATCCATTTCTTTATCAATTCATTATGGAACCATAGCCACTTAGCATTATTTAATTAATGTTTATCAATTAATAATGATTAATGATTAACAACTAATCATTAATTAATTTCAAACTTTTATTGGAACATAATATAGACATTGTCCAATAATCTGAATTTACAAGTATGGTGATAAGTATCTATACCTGCATCTATATTTCAGTAGGGACAAAGATGAACCTTTAATTCTGACTGAAAAGCCTGGAACTGGTCATTGAGTTGGGCTTTACAGGATCAGTAGATAATTATTATGCAGAAGAATAGCTAAGTTACAGGACTTGATGAAAATCCATGCTGTGATTCAGAAAGTATCAGTTTCAGTACAGTGTTGGGGGAACTGGAAAGAGGCTGGAGAGATAGACTAAGGCCAAACTGTGAAGAGCCTCAAATTTCACATGCAGAATTTAGGACTTAATTCTTCTTCTTCTTTTTTTGTTTTGTTTTTTTTTCTCTTTTTAACATTTTTATTTGGAAACAATTTCAAACTTACGGACAAGTTGCAAGAATAAGAATAGAATACAAATACTAACACAAAATCTTATACACCCTTTATCCAGATTGTTCACACTCTTCCTAATTATCAATTATTTGTTCTCCCTCTACCTTTCTATCACTATAGATATAAAGATAGCTATATAAATATAGTTATCTCTATACGTATCTGAAATACGATAATAGATAAAAGATATAGATATCTCTATACGTATATGAAATGTTTTAGAATAAGTTGCATATATCATGTCTTTTTACCTTAAATATGTCATTGTGCATTTCCCCAAAACAGGAATATTCTTTTACATAGCTCAATACAGTATCAACTTCAGTAAATTCAACATTAATAAAATTATTTTTATTTAATCTACCTTTTGCCTTCTGGTTTTCTCAGTTGGCCCAATAATATTGTTTATAGCTTTTATTTTTTTCTAATACAAGAACCAGTTTAGGATTAGGGGCTGTGTTTTGTTATTAGGCTTTTTAGTCTCAATCTGGAACATTTACATAGCCTTTCTTTGTCTTTTTTTAAAAGCTACATTGCTTTCCTTTTTTTTTTTATTGTGTCAAAATATACATGACATAAAATTTACCATCTTAACCATTTTTAAGTGTACAGTTCAGTGATATTAAATATATTCATATCGTTGTGCAACCATCACCATCATACATCTCCATAACTGTTTTCACCTTTTAAAACTGAAACTCTATACCATTAAACAGTATCTCCATATTCACTTCTCCTCTTCGTTCCTGGCAACCACAATTCTGTTTTCTTTCTTATGATTGTGACTACTCTAGGAACCTCATATACATGGAATCATATAGTATTTTTCTTCTTGTGATTGGCTTATTTCACTTTGCATAGTGTCTTCAAGGTTTATCCATGTTGTAGAAAATGTCAGAATTTCCTGTCTTTTTAAGGCTGAATAATATTCTATTGTATGTATATGCCACATTTTGCTTATCCATTCATCTATCTATGGAAACTTGGGTTATTTTCATACTTTAGCTGTTGTGAATAATGCTATGAACATGAGTGTATCTCTTCAAGACATCACTTTGAATTCTTTTGGATATATACCTAGAATTGGAATTGTTTGATCATACAGTTATTCTATTTTTAATTTTTTGAGGAACTTTCATACTGTTTTCTACAGAGTTTTATTTACCATTTTATATCCCCATAAACAGTGCACAAGAGTTTACTTCCTGCACCCTGTCCACTGTTCACTTTCTGCACATCCTCACCAATAGTCATTATTTTTTTTAATTTATTTATTTTTTGGTAGTTGCCATCCTAATGGGTGTGAAGTGTTAGCTCATTGTGATTTCTTCTTTATCTCTTATGACACTTATGTATTTTGAAACATTCAATCTCCCTTTCCCTCCACCCTACTCTTTTAAATAAAATGTTCTTTGGTTTGTGTTTGTCTGACATCTCCTTTGATTAGGTTTAGGTTATATATTCCTGGATGAGCCATTACGTACATGATACTTGGGCTTTGATTCTTTACATGATGAGGTAAAATTAAAAGATTTTAAGCATGGAAACATCCTCATCAGGTCTGCACTTTGGAAAGGTGACTCCAGAAATGAAATAGAAGCTAGAAAAGAATCATTGAGACCAGTTAGAGAACTACTGCTATGGTCCAGACAAGGGAGAAAGAAGGTAGACCTAGAGTAGTTAGAATGGGATTATGGTGCCGACATGGTTAGCATGGCTCATACAGCTTTCTGGAAAATCCCTGGCTTAGGCGGGCTCGCAGGTTCTGCTTCCCCATACTAAGTTGGAGCTAAGTAAATGATCCCCAAATTACAAAATTGTTTCTTCTCCTAGGTACTTTGTTAGGGAGAAACCCCTTCCCTTTCCCATTATCTAGCCTCCAAGCTCTTATCAGAATCAGCAGAGATCGGATGTCAGTCATCTACTTGTAACTTCAGTGCCACCAGATCCTTTGCTCTTTGCTTCTTCCCCCTTGGCAAGGACTCTTTAGTGTCTTGTCATCTAAGTTCTGTTCAGGTATCTGATATGAGTCATTTGTGCTACTCTATACAAAGTCTCTGAGAACGATCTTTTAGTTCGTGTGTTTGCGCAAATCTGAATTTGTTTTCTAAGCCTTCACTTCTAGGTGTGGATAGGGAAGATTTTATTCCCATTAAAAAGAAAATGGGTACATCAATAGGAAGTAAGGAAATTTTTTTGAGGAAATCATGTTATGCATGTATGTATAAGGCAGGTCAAAACTTTGTTATAACTGGGGTGATCAGAAAATAATTAAAAGATTCAAATTTGGGGGAAGGCAAGACACAGGCTCATGTGCCTTCTTTTCTAATCCAAGCATAGATCTGATCTCTGCTTTACCCAATCTCCTTTCTCTAATATTTATTTGCTTCTCAGCCTGAAAACACCTATGATGTATATTGCTTGTTTTTCACCCAAGTGCTTCAACCAACATTTAATTATAATTTTACAACATTGCCTCCCATTTTTGATGTTGTGGAGCAATAAACTGCAGCCTCTATTATCTGTATGTTTCATAATAAAGTACTGAATTACAAGGCATATCACTAGAGCATATCTTCATGGTGAATAAAAGCGTTATTTTACTTTAAAGTATGGCCCTGTTCCTCAGCATCTCTTCGTGAAAGAGAATCCAAGGGAAAATTTGTCCTTACCCGGCTGGTAGGAAAGAGTACTTAAACCCAGGACCACACTCTCCAAGCCTGGAGCTTAGCTATCTGATTTTCTCAGCAAGTTCTCTCAACTGTTTCTTACTTTGCCATTATATTTTATATATACTGAAGGGACACAAGGAAAGAGCTAAAGAGGAACAGGACCAAAAAAAGCCTTGCCGATCCAAAGGGTGTTGAGTAATTTCTTTTTAAAGTACCAAATAATTGAAATCTGACAAAGAACTCCTCGGCATACAAATGAATATTTCATGCCCCAGCACCTTAGCTGGAAGCAGGTACTGTAACTAGGATTTTGGTGAGGGTTGCTTGAGAAGCAAAGCCACGGGAAGGAGAAATCTTACTGTTTGGGGACAGGCAGTATTGGTTTCCCCTTTCTGATGGTCTAAGCAACATCAGATTAATTGGGAAATGTCTTTTTTTCTGACACAAAAGCTTCTTTCCTGCTGGGATGAAAGGGAAAAAAAAAAAAACTGAGGGGGAAAGGTAATAGCAAAAGGAGATCCTTTTTGCTTTTTTGTCAGATTCAGAGCAAAGGTACTTTCCTTCAACATAAATTCAGCTAAAATATTCATAATATTTGAGGAATGACATTCCAGAACACCCCTTACTGCTGAAACCACTGGACACTCGCTAAAAGGTCTTCCTGGTAGGGGGAGGAGTTGTGACATTGTGTCCCACCAGGTCAGGCCTCTACTGTTTTTGTTTTTTGTTTTGTGTGTGTGTACCTTTTATTTTAAAACAATCTCAAACTTACAAAAAATTTTAAAGAACGTCTTTTTCCTGACTATTTGAAACTAAATTCCTAACATGATGTCTTATAACCCCAAATACTTTAATGTGTTATTCTTACAAACAAGGACATTCTCCTCCAAAACAATCATGGTAAAACCATTCAATCAATAGAAATTAACATTTATATATATCATGATCCTCAGATCCCATTCAAGTTCTGCCAGTTGTCCTAACAATATTCTTTATAGCAAAAGAATCTAGTCCAGAATCATAACAGTGCATTTGGTTGTCATGTCTTTTTAGTCTCCTTCAATTGTGGAACAATTCTTCAGTCTTTTGTTGATTTTCATGACCTTGAAGCTTTTGTAGATTACAGGTTGGTTATTTTGTAGAATGTCCTTCAATTTGGGTTTCTCTGATGTTTCCTTGTGATTAAATGCAGGTAATGTGCAACTTTGGCAGGAACATCACAGGCCTCTACTGTTTTTGAATCCCAGTCTACATTCAGTTACATTAATGGACTGTGTTGAATTTGTTTTTAATCCTCATTACAATTTGCTCTACTTGAGACAAATAGAATGGTGTAAGAAAAACCTAACATATTTCTATTCCTTTCTCTTGGTTTGGTTCCTCTAGCTGATGTGTCAGAGAAGAGCAAAGCAATTTCAGGTCACTACTTGCTTTCTCTGTAAACAACAAGTAGGTGGGCAGGGATGCTTCAATTTCAGCAGCGTGTCTGGCTGTCTATGGTGATTTTGCTGGGTCAGTGCATATCCTTAACATAAAATTTAACAAGCAATTGAGTTGTTTATATTGTTTTTTTTTGAAATGTCTTTCATGCCACACCAAATGAGAAGAGAGAAGAAGCCCACAAAAGCTATTGAATTGCAGCTCACTCCATGAATATAAAAAGAAATTACACAGAGGAGAGGAAGCAGGTGTATTGTGAAGTCTGGTTTCTTTTATGAGCATGAGGAAAATTCTGGCCTTAAGCCAAATGTTTTTCAGCTGATAGTTCCACAAAAACTTAGGCTACATATTTTTTTCAATTCAAGTGTTTTTATTTATAAAAATAATGCATGTGCATTGTTGAAAAATGGAAAGAAATCATAGTATAAAGAGAAAAAGTCACCTATTATCCTGTACCCATTGTTAAATTTTATTATATTTTGCTTGATGTTTTCTCAGTATTTTACATGGATGATAGTAGTATGTATTTGATTTATAATTATAAATTTTCCCTCCACTCTGCTAAATTAAAGTGTTTTTGTTGTTGTTGAAAATTTTCTTCCACTCATAATTTGTAATAGAATCACATTTGTGTACTCCTTGATGAGTTCACAAATACACACCAAATAGTATCTCATCTCTATTTTGTTGGCAGAGGTAATAGTCTATAGAAATAAAGGTAGGATAGGAAGTTCAACATATAATCTAATAGTTTTTATTATGTTTTACTTCCCAAGATAAGAAAAAGTTGTTTGAAATGTTAAAAAATCAGGTAACAGCTACCATGGAGTTCAAAGTTTTTATAAACTAGTATCTATTAAAAACCTGCAATTATACCTTTCTTCTCAATCATGCCTGCACAAAGAGAGAAGAGGTCAACTCCCATTAAAAGAGATTTTGTTAAAAGGTATTGTTTAAGGTCAATCTTATGATGCTGATTTAATTGTTCTGGATGGGGCCCAGGCATCAGTGAATTTAATAGCTCTCTGGGTAATTCTAACAATGGCTAGAGTCAGAAGAGCAGGTGAAATGTGTATGTGTGTATGGCTGGGGGAGAATGGGAATACCAAATCTGAAATCTGAGAAATTTAGAATTTAAAGGAAGCTAAGTGCCCCACATTAAGTAGAAACTGAAGTGCGATAATGTTGAGGATTTTGCCCAAGGTCATTATGTCAGTGGTAAAGCCTGGATGAGAATCCTCTTTTCATCCCCATTGCTTCCAGAAGGGGCAGCCTCTTATGTGACATGTCCTACAAATACTTTTAGGGGTTTTTTTGCTTGTTTGTTTATATGTTTTTGTTTTTCATTTAATGAAAGATAATGCTTTGTAATCTCAGATTGTGGGCTATGAGGTAATTTATTTAAAATATCTTTATATCTTTTTTATTAAAATCTTTTTTCCCTCTTAATGTCTTAAATAAGATATAACAGTACCATTTTTCCCCTAAATTTACATTTTCTATATTTTTTAAAATTCCAGAATGTATAATTTATTACAAGCAGTTCGTCTGCAAAATGAGTCCCTGCCCAATGCTTTGTTTATTGAAAGGGAAATCCATTCTGTAAAGAAAGAGAGCTCCTGAAGTGGAGACACAAGAATTATTTTTGTGCTGCTTTTCTTTTTATCTTCTCTCCCAATGTTTCTTTCTCCTTCATGCTTCCCCAGCCTTTGGCATACCCCTTGAATGCAAAATGAGACAATCCTTTAAGCATTTTTATAGCAGTCGTGTAG
>NW_006782062.1:1115878-1172622 GCF_000442215.2 Lipotes vexillifer
CGTGTAGGGGAGTGAGATTTGTCTTTTAAATAAGTCTTTTAAACGTAGGTTGATTTAATAATATTATAGACTTTATAATCAGTTGAATTCATGGAAATTCTAATGATCTTTTATTTTCCCATCACAAGTTTACTGGATGTTTGCTCTATGAAAAGTGTAAGTTGCTTCCAGAGTGGCATAATAGTAACACTCGCAAATATTGCCATTTTGTCACTATGCCTAACTGAGATTTTGTTCGTATCATTGACTCATTATTTCTAATATATTTATAAAACAAAATAAATGCTGATGTGTACCACTACTCTCACCATAATACATACAGACAAAAAGATAATCCTATTGATCCCAGGCCTCATGTGACTTGGCTTTTCTAGTAGTGATGATTATTTGTACTAAGTCATTTTTTGGTGTTGAGCCGGTTTCCCTTTTGGACAGAAGTGCATATTTTCAAGATCGCGAACTAGGATGACAATGGTTTTCAGAAAATATTTTCAGTGACAAACCTGTTAGTCCACATGGGGATTGAACCCTGCCTTTGGCCTCATTGTTACAATCTATCAGAGCTAGCCAGTAGGGAAAAAAAAAAAAGGAATTTTCAAGGATTTTCACATAACTAAAGACCTCTGTTTAAAATTTAGAGTGATTCCAGGAAAGGAAGCATGGGAAACATTTCCATTCAAGAAAGTTAATATATGTAAATATGATATTAACTTTATTAAAGAAGTGGAGTGCATTCATATGCTTTATTTTTTTACCCTTGTCCTTCACCCACATGTGCATATAGGTATTTGTTTTCGTGTGCATTCTTCTTCCTTTTGAGGGAATACTGTTATAGTAAGTACATTGCTAGAGTTTTGTTTCTCTTCTCAGCATTTTTTAAAATCTCATTAAAGCGAATGAACTTAGCAATGGACAAAAGTCTAGATGCTACGTAAGTGACATAGCTGTAAGAAAATTTACTTACATATTCCTTCACTCCTCCATCTCCCTTTCTACTAAAAGTCACTGGCCATTTTTGTGTTGTGAGTGACTGACAGTTTTGATGGGCAGTTCAGAAAAATTACCTGGTGGTGTGAAATGGCAGTATGGTGACTTAAACAAGCGCTTTTCTCTTAACAATTGCCTTACAGTCTATTCCTAGATGTCCCCCTACTGAGTTCCCTTTATAATGGGCAAATCAGTCACCACCTTTATGCTACAGAGGTAAAAAGAGGCGTTCTCCTAATTCCTAATATCTTTTCAAGTCCTGAAATACCAATTCTAACTTTAAGATGTGGAGCTGAAAAATAATTTCTAAAAATTGTTAATAAACGTATATTGGTTGAACTTTTACTGTTGTCCATTTACCATGTTAGTGATTTAAACCTACTCATTTAATTTATAAACAGGAAAACATAGAAGATCATCCAGTAGAAGCAGATTTTTGTCAGTGTTCCCTCTTTCTTAGTAAATGATGAAGCGAGAGTTGTTTTGCAAACAATATACAACCTGATGACATATCATTATAGAAGAGGGATAATTATAGGCATAAAGACTAAGATAATCATTATTGAACTGGATTCCATGTTTTGGACATTAGTGAATGCAACTGTATAAGCAAAATTCTGTGACTGCCATCAGGCTGACATAGAAAAGGAGCTTTGTTTTGTAGAAAATGATCTATGATGACTTTTGCTGTAAATAGATTTTATCTTCACTTTTTGTTGGTGATAGTTTGTATTATTGAACTGTAATCATAAAAACATTTTGACAGTTTTTAAATCAAATATGGCTTCTTTCAAAGCTGTAACTGCTTTAACAAGTGTCTTTTCCAGCATGCACTCATAAAAATTGTAAAAAATACTTAGTTTTCATTTTATAACCATACTGTGGCCAAGACATAATTTATAAAAGTGGTAAATATATATGGCTATGAGTTTCTGTTATATTTTTTTAGAGTGAGTTTATATACACAGTTTTGAAAAAAGTCATTCAAGTACTATACCTGTGATAAAATCATAAAATATAAGAACTGAGATGCCATTGAAATAATCTAATCAAACTTCCTCACTCCTTGTTTAAAACCTTAAAGATGTCACCTGATTATCTTCAAAATAAAATCCATTGTATTAAGATCCTCAGTGACCTTCCATTTTCTCATGTCCTTGCCACTGCCCAACTCAAACATTGCAGCCAATTAACACCAAACTAATAAGAGTATCCAGCTACAGAGCAAGGAGTTCTTCATCTGTTTGCTTTTTTTTTTTTTTTGTGGTACACGGGCCTCTCACCGCTGTGGCCTCTCCCGCTGCGGAGCACAGGCTCCGGACGCGCAGGCCCAGCGGCCATGGCTCACGGGCCCAGCCGCTCCGCGGCACGCGGGATCCTCCCAGACCGGGGCACGAACCCGCGCCCCCTGCACCGGCAGGCGGACCCTCAACCACTGCGCCACCAGGGATGCCCCATCTGTTTGCTTTTGAGCATGCTTTTCCCTTTGTGTGAAATATGCTAACCACCTTTCTTCCTGACTGCATCTTATCTTTCAAGATTAAGCTAAGAAAGTACTTCTCCGGGATCCCTTCTCTGAAGCCCCAATCCATCATTTGGGATTTGCATCCTGTTCATGCCTCTATTTTGTCATTCAGTTTATTTAAGGAAAGTTTATTTCTTCATAAGTGCATAAATCAACATGCCATATTTATATAACATATATGTATGTAAATCTACCATTAACTGAATATATGCATAGATATGTGTATATCTTTCTCTCTAGATTGTGTACTTAAGTAAATTTTATTTATCTTCTATTTCTCTCTCTACACACAAACGTGCACACACATTAATATTTAGACACATTTTTGTGTATTTACACCTTCATGTTTCTCCTCTTATTTGTCTGCTCCTCAGTGTTAATCACTGTATTTTATTATTTGTGCATGAGTAAATAATAACCTGTAGCTCAATAAACATTTGTTTAACTGTTACAAATGAGGGAAGAAAGCATGAAAATATTTATGACACGTGCCCACGGCCACACAGGTAGCTATGATAGTTTAGTCAGAACACCATAAGCCCTTGTCTTCTTGCTTACTTGTCTTAGAATCAAGTGTTATTATTTGCTAATTTGAAGTTTTTAACTCTCAAATGATGTACAAAAATCCTCCAAAATAGTCTAGACATTTTTGAGGATTTAAAAACCCCAACTTTTCCCCTTTCATATGGAATGCTTGATTGCGTATGTTTCCTATAAAGATTCAAAGATATTAAGCTCAAATAACTATGTATTTATTAATGTGCCTGAAGTCTCACTAAGCACTGGAGATAGAGTTTAATAAGATACATTAATATAATAATAATTATTAGAATTTATTGAGCAGCTACTATTGTCAGCTACCATGCTAAGTGATTTGATTGTTGTATTATCTCATTGAATAATATTGAATAATAATATATAAATATTAATATATGTATTAAAATATGTTAACACATGACTACAATAACAATATACAATAATACTCTAAGTGCATTATATTGTTTCCAATAATACTCATAAGAAACAGTGTCAGAAAACTAAAGTGCCTGTTCAAAGTCACCATAGTAAGTAGCAGAGCCAGAATTCAAACCTAGGTCCAAAATTCCTATTTAACCTTGCTGCCTGTATTGAGAGAGGTTGATGAGAATTACTGCAGCCCTTCAGATTTGGTTATTCTATCAAATCACGGTGGAATAACTTAATAATTATTTAGTGTGATGTGGTACCTTGATTAAAACTCCTCCCCAAAGACAAATAATAAATAATCTAAAATGAAATTAAATTTCAACAGCTTCCCTAAAAATACCTTACAAATGTGAAATTTGCTAAATTATGAATATGAAAACTTAGAATTGAGTCATTTAAAAAATGTTGGTCATAAATTAAAAAAAAACAGTTTTTCTTTCTCTCTCTCTCTTTTTTTTTTTTTTTGGCAATTTGAATTCCTCTTCAGTTGATTCATCAATCAATTAATTACCTTCGAGAACCTGAGGGCAGCTGGAAATTGGGTCCAAATTAATAAGAAAAAGAAGGCAATTAGTTTTAAGTCTGGAAGTTTAATGTTCAATCGACGTTAAATCAGAAGTGATCCATTGTTTGAAAAGTAGGACATCAATGTCCTTTTAATTTCACTGTCTTTAAATGAGGACAGGGGAAAATCAAGATAACTGATTATTCTCAAATGAACATTAAGGAAAGATGCTATCAGAAATCAACCAAAAGCATATTTTCTTTCTCTATATTTTAATCACAAAGGGAATAGTCTGTTTTGTGTTGGGGGTTGGATATTTTTTGAAGTCGAGTTTAGAATAGTCTTTAGAGACTTTTATTAAGAGATAAATGTAGCATACATGTTTAATCCACTGGGGCTAAAATAGTAGCTCTTTTCTTTAACATGTATTTATTCAGTTAAATGGGATTTTTCTTTAGTGAATTAAAGAAATAATTTGGTGTCATTATTGATTTTCAAATGAATAAATGGAATGAATGATTAAAATGAATGCATTTAGCTAAAGTAAAACATTACCTCAAACTAAAGATATTCCAGAAATCATTTTCAATCCTTGAAATTAAATCTACCTGTGCTCCCTGGGATACATAGGGAAATAAAGACTTTCATTAAGCCTTTAGTAAGTAGTAACAGGAATAGAAATACATAATATGCCCAGGGTTATCTGACTGTATTAATATGAAGTCATTCATATGTTGTTGAATGAAAGACCGATGGTGTGGGCTAGAAGAAGGGGAAGTGCGGAGGTGGGTTGGGAGAGATTTAAGTAGCTAATCGTTTCCAGAATCGAGCTGCTCTGGTTTCTCCACAATTTAACCTGCATTGGGTTTAGTGTTTGACACACACGCACAAAAGATTTTAAACTAATAATAAGAGTAATAGAATGAATGGCAAAATTTCAGTTAGGCTAATGTTCCAGGTTTAATTTCTCTGGGTGTTTTCGCCCAGATTATGGAACATGAGGTCATGACTATAAAGGTAATCTCTTCCTATTTCTAGCAAAAGGACTTTGAAGGACTACAGTAGCTCTCCCAGGATTTGGATAACGTATTTGTTTTTTCTTAACCTGATGTTTAAATTTTTTTGCCCTTAACTTTAAGACCTTTAAGTCCCTCATTTCTTTCACAATTGATTAAATACAGCCCTGAGAAAAGCACTGATTGACTGTCTAACAGAAAACTTTTCAGGAGGCTAACAGGCTCTGACCTCCAAGAAATGCTGTTGTTAAATTGACTTGAGACTTTACCAGAGAGACCGGGTTTTACTAAGGACCATATTAAAGTTTGGATTCTTCATTATTGAGAAAACTTCTCTGCCTCCAAGATCTGCAAATACCAGTTTTTCTTTTTCTATCTTACA
Organism: Lipotes vexillifer; assembly: GCF_000442215.2. NCBI lineage: Eukaryota > Metazoa > Chordata > Mammalia > Artiodactyla > Lipotidae > Lipotes > Lipotes vexillifer. Next base: position 1,121,260 of record NW_006782062.1, read on the forward strand.
ACTTGTTTTTTGTATGTCCTGAATTCTCAGTGATGCACAGAATGTTGATTGTGTTACGATGCCACTGGCTGCTGTACCTTACCACCATGTGTAGTCAATATGCACCAGTAGAGCTGAACCAGTTATATCTGAAATAAATTAGTAGAGTTGATAAATAGCTGCTGCTCTGAGCCCTGTGTGTGCCTTTCCCTCATCCATAGTGGCTCCTCCTGGAACCTTCACCAGGACTCCAGCTGAATGACTATGAAATTTATAATCACCTATTGGTTCATGTGATACTTAAGAGAACTGCCTGTCTCTCAAAAGAAAAGAGACAAGATGAAGAGAACAGAGCACTCAGCTAAACATTCAATGACTTGAGGTTATGGTATTGCCCCCTTTACCTCATGGTTATTTAAACTTCATACGAAAATGGAGATCACATCTCTAGTGCCTAACTTAGTCAGTATAAGGATCTAAAATATTTGGGGGGATTTTAGTTTCATATATTCTACCTAAAAAATTTAAATATGATAGAATAGTGCATGAATTTAAAATTACTGAAGAAGAGATGAATTTACAGGCTAAGAGAAGTTCAGGGCAAGGAAAGATTTTAAATTACAATGTTACACACAGATGTGTCTTTTATTCATATACAAGGTGAACATGCATTTCATTTTTTCTTACCTGTAAAGACTCTCAAAAATGTATAAGTCAATACTATATTATAATTTATAGGCAGTGTATTTTATAGTGGACAAGAGAACAGATACTACCTGGATTCATTTCCCAGCTCTACTGATTGGGCAAGATACTTAAACTCCCTCTGTCTCAGTTTCTTTGTCTATAAAGTGGGATAATGGTAGTATCTACTTGATAGGGATTTTATGAGAACTAGTTGAACTAATATTTGCTGTGTGCTTCACTAAGATTAGATATTATTCATAATACATAAAGCATCTTTTTCAATGCATATTATAGAACTCAAGTATTGACATAATTTCCTGTATTTTACAGTAACTATCTATAGATTTTATTCACTTTGGGTAAAATCTAGGTGTAAACGTATATCTTCTCCTTACCAGTCATTCTCAGGGGAGTGTAATACCACCACATCCCACCTTAATATTTTAACCACACAGAGCAGGCATGCCAGAATCTTTGAAACAATCAAGATGTTTAATATTTATTTTTAACCGGTACTTGGTTTAAAAATGTTTGGGAACTCTGGCTTAAATTACAAGTCCTCTTTCATGATCAGATTATATTCAAGCGTCGAGGGTGTTATGACCTTCTGCTAAGTAGTATTTAGCATATATATTGAAAATTCTGGTAAGCTTCCTACCAATCAGGAAATCTGTATTACCCTGACATTTTGCTGTGTAGGTATTACCTCTGTAGAAAAGCATTTCAGGTAAGTAGTTTAATTGTTTTTATTGTTTTGAAGTTGTGAATGTGCCTACTAAGCTTCTTAGGCTGTATATTATTGAAGTTGTAGAACTGTGTAGTCAGATACAGTGTCGTAAATATAAGTGCATGTTTAAGACTCAATTGACCAAAGCTGAAATTTCAGTTCTGACACAAGGTACTCAAAAATGGAAAAATTGAATAAATGCACTGAAAATCAACCTTTTTAATCTATAAAACTCACATGATGAAAGGGCCTAAAGGATTTAATCAGTACTTCTCACATTAAAATATTTTTTAGGACAAATGATATTAATCATAAAATAAAAATGTTGAGACTGATATAGAGTGCCAACTTTTCGTTTATTTATTAAGTATATTAAGACAAAACAAGTAAAAAATAAAAACTGCCATTTACTTTCAACTCATTTCATGAAAAGAAAAATGATTTAATATTAAAAGAGTTGAAAGAACACAAATTTAGAAAAAATACAGCTTTTTAAATAAAATATAATTTTACGAAAAAAATTAACTTTCTGCAGTGGTATTATTTGTCCCATTTGTTATGGACTGGACTATAACACCACTCTATGAACTAGCACTAATTATCATAGAATTAACTGAGAGTGAGTAAATTAAAACCCTGGCAATGAATAAATGTGTTTCCGTTGGCAAATTTCTTCATGCTTCTCAGCCTCAGGTTCCTTCATCTGAAAATTGGAGACAGTAATACCTGCTATATGGATTAACAGTTCTGGGCTTTATTCTGAAGTTTATATATATTAATTCATCAAATCATTATAACGACAATATGAGTGGTAAAATTATTATACTCATTTTGCAGATGAGAAAGCTGAGACACAGAAAATTTAATTAACTTGCCGTATACCTAGTATTCAATAAATATTAAACATTCAATAATATTCATTAGTATTATTTATGATGTATAAATTTGTATTTCTTACAGAAGGATTCTTTTTTTTTTTAACATCTTTATTGGAGTATAATTGCTCTACAATGGTGTGTTAGTTTCTGCTGTATAACACAGTGAATCATCTATACATATACATATATCCCCATATCTCCTCCCTCTTAAGTCTCCCTCCCACCCTCCCTATCCCACCCCTCTAGGTGGTCACAAAGCACTGAGCTGACCTCCCTGTGCTATGCGGCTCCTTGCCACTAGCTATCGATTTTACATTTGGTAGTGTAAAATTGTCCATGCCACTTTCTCACTTCGTCCAAGCTTACACTTCCCCCTCCCTATGTCCTCAAGTCCATTCTCTACATCTGCTTCTGTATTCCTCTCCTGCCCCTAGATTCTTCAAAACCAGTTTTTTCTTTTTTTAGATTCCATATGTATGTGTTAGCATACAGTATTTGTTTTTCTTTTTCTGACTTACTTCACTCTGTCTGACAGACTCTAGTTCCACCCACCTCACTGCAAATAACTCAGTTTCGTTTCTTTTTATGGCTGAGTAATATTCCATTGTATATATGTGCCACATCTTCTTAATCCATTCATCTGTGGATGGACACTTAGGTTACTTCCATGTCCTGGCTATTGTAAATAGAGCTGCAATGAACATTGGGGTACATGACTCTTTTTGAATTATGGTTTTCTCAGGGTATATGCCCAGCAGTGGGATTGCTGGGATGTACAATAGTCCTAATTTTAGTATTTTAAGGAACCTCCATACTGTTCTCCATAGTGGCTGTATCAATTTACATTCCCACCAACAGTGCAAGAGGGCTCCCTTTTCTCCACACCCTCTCCAACATTTATTTCTAGATTTTTTGATGATGGCCATTCTGACTGGTGTGAGGTGATACCTCATTGTAGTTTTGATTTGCATTTCTCTAATGATTAGTGATGTTGAGCATCCTTTCATGAGTTTGTTGGCAATCTGTATATCTTCTTTTTTTTTAAGAAGATGTTGGGGGTACGAGTTTATTAATTAATTTATTTATTTTTGCTGTGTTGGGTCTTCGTTTCTGAGAGAGGGCTTTCTCTAGTTGTGGCAAGCGGGGGCCACTCTTCATCACGGTGCGTGGGCCTCTCACTATCGTGGCCTTTCTTGTTGCAGAGCACAGGCTCCAGACGCGCAGGCTCAGTAGTTGTGGCTCACGGGCCTAGTTGCTCTGCGGTATGTGGTATCCTCCCAGACCAGGGCTCGAACCCATGTACCCTGCATTGGCAGGCAGATTCTCAACCACTGCACCACCAGGGAAGCTCTGTATATCTTCTTTGGAAAAACGTCTATTTAGGTTTTCTGCCCATTTTTGGATGGGGTTGTTTGTTGTTTTTGATATTGAGCTGCATGAGCTGCTTGTATATTTTGGAGATTAATCCTTTGTCAGTTGGTTCACTTGCAAATATTTTCTCCCATTCTGAGGGTTGTCTTTTCATCTTGTTTACAGTTTCCTTTGCTGTGTAAAAGGTTTTAAGTTTCATTAGGTCCCATTTGTTTATTTTTGTTTTTATTTCCATTTCTCTAGGAGGTGGGTCAAAAAGGATCTTGCTGATATTGATGTCATAGAGTGTTCTGCCTATGTTTTCCTCCAAGAGTTTGATAGTGTCTGGCATTACATTTAGGTCTTTAATCCATTTTGAGTTTATTGTTGTGTATGGTGTTAGGGAGTGTTCCAATTTCATTCGTTTACATGTAGTTGTCCAGTTTTCCCAGCACCACTTATTGAAGAGTCTGTCTTTTCTCCATTGTATATTCTTGCCGTCTTTATCAAAGATAAGGTGACCATATGTGCGTGGGTTTATCTCTGGGCTTTCTATCCTGTTCCATTGATCTATCTTTCTGTTTTTGTGCCAGTACCATACTGTCTTGATGACTGTAGCTTTGTAGTGCAGTCTGAAGTCAGGGAGCCTGATTCCTCCAGCTCCGTTTTTTTCTCAATATTGCTTTCACTGTTCTGTGTCTTTTGTGTTTCCATACAAATTATGAAAATTTTTGTTCTAGTTCTGTGAAAGATGCCATTCGTATTTTGATAGGGATTGCACTGAATCTGTAGATTGCTGTGGGTAGTATAGTCATTTTCACATTGTTGATTCTTCAATCCAAGAACATGGTATATCTCTCCATCTGTTTGTATCATCTTTAATTTCTTTGAACAGTGTCTTATAATTTTCCGCATACAGGTCTTTTGTCTCCCTAGGTAGGTTTATTCCTAGGTATTTTATTCTTTTTGTTGCAGTGGTAAATGGGAGTGTTTCCTTGATTTCACTTTCAGAGTTTTCATCATTAGTTTATAGGAATGCAAGAAATTTCTGTGCATTTTGTATCCTGCTATTTTACCAAATTCATTGATTAGCTCTAGGAGTTTTCTTGTAGCATCTTCAGGATTCTCTATGTATAGAATCATGTCATTTGCAAACAGTGACAGCTTTACTTCTTTCCAATTTGGATGCTTTTTATTTCTTCTTATTCTCTGATGGCTGTGGCTAAAAGTTCCAAAGCTATGTTCAATAATAGCAGTGAGAGTGGGCAACCTTGTCTTGCTCCTGATCTTAGAGGAAATGATTTCAGTTTTTCACCATTGAGAACGATGTTGCCTGTGGGTTTGTCATATATGGCCTTTACTATGTTGAGGTAAGTTCCCTCTATGCCTACTTTCTGGAGGGATTTTTTATCATAAATGGGTGTTGAATTTTGTCAAAAGATTTTTCTGCATCTATTGAGATAATCATATGGTTTTTAATCTTTCAATTTGTTAATATGGTGTATCACATTGATTGATTTGCATATATTGAAGAATCCTTGCATTCCTGGGATAAACCCCACTTGATCATAGTGTATGATCCTTTTAATGTGCCGTTGGATTCTGTTTGTTAGTATTTTGTTGAGGAGTTTTCCATCTGTGTTCATCAGTGATATTGGACTGTAATTTTCTTTCTTTGTGACATCTTTGTCTGGTTTTCATATTAGGGTGATGGTGGCCTCATAGAATGAGTTGGGGAGTGTTCCTACCTCTGCTATATTTTGGAAGAATTTGAGAAAGATAGGTGTTAGCTCTTCTCTAAATGTGTGATAGAATTCACCTGTGAAGCCATCTGGTCCTGGGCTTTTGTTTGTTGGAAGATTTTTAATTACAGTCTCAATTTCAGTGCTTGTGATTTGTCTGTTTATATTTTCTATTTCTTCCTGGTTCAGTCTCAGAAGGTTGTGCTTTTCTAAGAATTTGTCCATTTCTTCCAGGTTGTCCATTTTATTGACATAGAGTTGCTTGTAGTAATCCCTCATGATCTTTTGTATTTCTGCAGTGTCAGTTGTTACTTCTCCTTTTTCATTTCTAATTCTATTGATTTGAGTCTTCTCCCTTTTTTTCTTGATGAGTCTGGCTAATGGTTTATCAATTTTGTTTATCTTCTCAAAGACCCAGCTTTTAGTTTTATTGATCTTTTCTATCATTTCCTTCATTTCTTTTTCCTTTATTTCTGATCTGATTTCTTTCCTTCTGTTAACTTTGGAGGTTTTTTTGTTATTCTTTCTCTAATTGCTTTAGGTATAAGTTTACATTGTTTATTTGGGATTTTTCTTGTTTCTTGAGGTTGGATTGTATTGCTAAAAACTTCCCTCTTAAAACTGCTTTTGCTGCATCCCATAAGTTTTGGGTCGTCATGTTTTCTTTGTCATTTGTTTCTAGGTATTTTTTTATTTCCCATTTGCTTTCTTCAGTGATCTCTTGGTTATTTAGTAGTGTATCTTTTAGCCTCCATGTGTTTTTATTTTTTTACAGATTTTTTTCCTATAATTGATATCTAGTCTCATAGCATTGTGGTTGGAAAAGATACTTGATGCGATTTCAGTTTTCTTAAATTAACCAACGCTTGATTTGTGACCCAAGATATGATCTATCCTGGAGAATTTTCCATGAGCACTTGAGAAGAAAGTGTATTCTGATTTTTTTGGATGGAATGTCCTATAAACATCAATTAATTCCATCTTGTTTAATGTGTCATTTAAAGCTTCTGTTTCCTTATTTATTTTCATTTTGGATGATCTGTCCATTGGTGAAAGTGGGGTATTAAAGTCCCCTACTGTGATTGTGTTACTGTTGATTTCCCCTTTTATGGCTGTTAGCATTTGCCTTATGTATTTTGTTTCTCCTATGTTGGGTGCATAAATATTTACAATTATTATATCTTCTTCTTGGATTGATCCCTTGATATTATGTAGTGTCCTTCTTTGTCTATTGTAATAGTCTTTATTTTAAAGTCTATTTTATCTGATATGAGAATTTCTACTCCAGCTCTCTTTTGGTTTCCATTTGCATGGAATATCTTTTTCCACTCCCTCACTTTCAGTTTGTATGTGTCCTTAGGTGTGAAGTGGATCTCTTGTAGACAGCATATATATGGGTCTTGTTGTTGTATCCATTCAGCCAGTCTGTGTCTTTTGTTTGGAGCATTTAATCCATTTGCATTTAAGGTAGTTATCTATATGTATGTTCCTATTACCATTTTCTTAATTGTTTTGGGTTTGTTATTGTAGGTCTTTTCCTTCTCTTGTGTTTCCTGCCTAGAGAAGTTTCTTCAGCACTTGATGTAAAGTTCATTTGGTGGTGCTGAATTCTCTTAGGTTTTTCTTGTCTGTAAAGGTTTTAATTTCTCAGTCAAATCTGAATGAGATACTTTCTGGCTAGAGTAACCTTGGTTGTAGTTTTTTCCCTTTCATCACTTTAAATATGTCCTGCCACTCCCTTCTGGATTGCAGTTTCTGCTGACGATCAGCTGTTAACCTTATGGGAATTCCCTTTTATATTATTTGTTGTTTTTCCCTTGCTGCTTTTAATATTTTTTCTCTGTATTTAATTTTTGATAGTTTGATTACTATGTGTCTTGGTGTGTTTCTCCTTGCATTTATCCTGTATGGGACTCTCTGTGCTACCTGGACTTGAATGACTATTTTCTTTCCCATATTAAGGGAGTTTTCAAGTATAATCCCTACAAATATTTTCTCAGTCCCTTTCTTTTTCTCTTCTTCTTCTGAGACCCCTATAATTCGAATGTTTGTGCATTTAATGTTGTCCCAGAGATCTCTGAGACTGTCCTCAATTCTTCTCATTCTTTGTTGTTTATTCTGCTCTGCGGTAGTTATTTCCACTATTTTATCTTCCAGGTCACTTATCCATTCTTCTGCCTCATTTATTCTGCTATTGATTCCTTCTAGAGAATTTTTAATTTCATTTATTGTGTTGTTCATCGTTTTTTGTTTGCTCTTTAGTTCTTCTAGGTCCTTGTTAAACTTTTCTTGTATTTTCTCCATTCTATTTCCAAGATTTTGGATCATCTTTACTGTCATTACACTGAATTTTTTTTCAGGTATACTGCCTATTTCACCTTCATTTGTTTGGTGTCATGGGTTTTTGCCCTGCTCCTTCACCTGTTGTGTGTTTCTCTGTCTTCTCATTTTGCTTAACTTGCTGTGTTTGTGGTCTCCTTTTCACAGGCTGCAGATTCGTAGCTCCCATTTGTTTTGGTGTCTGCCCCCAGTGGCTAAGGTTGGTTCAGTGAGTTGTGTAGGCTTCCTGGTAGAGGGGACTGGTGCCTATGTTCTGGTGGATGAGGCTGGATCTTTTCCTTTTGCTGGGCTGGACCACGTCCGCTGGTTGTTTTGGGGTGTCTGTGACCTAATTATGATTTTAGGCAGCCTCTCTGCTAATGGGTGTGATTGTGTTCCTGTCTTGCCTGTTGTTTGGCCTAGGGTGTCTGGCACTGTAGCTTGCTGGTCATTGAGCGGAGCTGGGTCTTAGCATTGATATGGAGGTCTCTGGGAGAGCTTTCACTATTTGATATGATGTGGAGCCGGGCGGTCTCTGGTGCACCAATGTCCTGAACTCAGCTCTCCCACCTCAGAGGCACAGGCCTGACACCTGGCCAGAGCACCTAGACCCTGTCAGCCACATGGTTTACAAAGGAGAAATCATCTCAGGAGTGTTGCTTTGCCAAAGATCACTCAGCAAGGGATGGTGAGTATCCCTGGCTGGCAAGCTTGCATTATTGTTTGTCGTGTTACAAAGATAGGCTGCCTGAAATGGCCTCAGCAAAGATGCTACCTGAGTACATCATTAGTAGAAAGGGTTGATGGGCAGTGGCAGTCAGTCAGACTGCTGTGACTTAAGCAGGAGCTATATGAAAATAGTGCAAATAAGTTTATGGGAAAGAAAGACTTGTTTAAAGTTGAAAGAAGATAGGTTGGGACTTGTTTGTGAAATATACTAATGAGTTTGGACTTTCCTCTACAGGCAATAAGGGCCGTAGTTTGGGTGAAAGTAATGAGTAACTGGATTATGGCAACAAATAAGAACTTGTAGAGAATTGTCTAAACATATAGATTAGAAAGAAATTGGCTAGTGTAGCTCTGTGGTACTAAGGTTGCAAGAAATGGGAGTCAAGAATGACATAAAATTTCACATTTGGGTAAAATGTAGGTATTATGCTATTATCCAAGGTAAGAAATTAAGGTGACAATGGGGGAACACATGCTCATGATTTGCAACATGAGTTGATGTGTCTGAAAGCTCTTGTAGGCAAAAAATGATGAACTAAAAACAGGAACTAAGCTAGAGATAAAGATTTGGGAATTATCAATCTGAATTTGGTCATTGAAGCCAGAAAAGTAGACCAAACCACCTAGGGAGACTGTGATAAGGAGAAGATTGGGTAGACCACCTAGAAACAATAAAAGCTCAAAAAGGAAAAGAGAATCTAGTTATAGGTAGAAAATAATATATAAATGGAGAACCAGCAGAGTCAAATCATGGACTTTAGGAAAAAGAGTTGAAAGAAGAAAGGTGTGCTAAATATTGTTAAATGTTACAGAAAGGACAAGTAAGTTTAGAGACTGGGGAGGCACTGAATTATAAACTAGATCCTGGATAGACTTTTCTTATCAATATCACTTCTTCTGTGATATTCTTACTATGATCTCCATGTGACATACATACAATATTAAGTTCTGCATGTCTTAACTTACTCTTTCATTTCAGTCTATCAATGAATTGTTCTAAACGAAAGTGCTCTCTAAATGGTTAGTGGTGTTTTACTTTCCTCTGTTCATCAACAGGTGGGAGCCATTATCAAACAGCTATCAATCATAGTTAATTTGATAGCAGTGAAAATCTTTTACAAAACATATATTCTTCTTTTTAATCTTTTCATTATTTTTTACGTCAGGATATATAAATAACTGTTCATAAATGATGATTATTATATTGAAAAGGAATGGTAGTGTCTTAATATTTTCAAAGACATTGATGTTAGATCTTTTATCGTCCAAATCGCATTAGATTAATTTCCATGAGATTAAGGACAACATCCTGCATTTAGTGTAGGACATGGCATACAGTAATTGTCAAATGCATATTTTTTAAATGCTTATAAAAATGAAGCACTAGAAACACACAATGGGATGAAAGAGGTGAAGAAACCAGAAAGAGAAGGAGATTATATTAGAGAATAAGGCACATATGGATAATTTAATTTAATATGTTCTGTTTTTGAATAATTGAATGTTCAATAAAAACCTCATTAATTATAACTCCCAATTTCTATTCTTATGGGATCATTCATTTTGAGGCTTGCTGATACTTTACTTTTGCACTATTTATGAAGTTTTGTTTTGCTAAGTATAGTAATCAGATAAAATTATTTCAACTTGATTTACAATTACTCATGGGGCTAACTTTTTAAGAACTTCAAGCTTAATTATTAAATGAAAATTAATACTGCAAATTGTCCATGTCATACTTTCACTAAAGTCAATTCAGAGATAGCTCTATGCAAATTGTACACTGTTTCTCCCAGGATCACATAGAGTCTTCGGATTTCCTTTAGTTCAGCATCATACCATAATCATTACCCCATCATTACCACCCTCACCATCATTATTACGATATTTATTGTTTTTAGCAACATCATCAATGTTATTAACATAGTGTCTCCTATGTAGCAGGATTGGACTGTTCACAACATCTCTGTGAAATATATGTTATTCTCCAAGTTTTTTAGATGCTGTAACTAATCCTTTGGAGATTAAGATGCTTAATATGGCACAACTGTTAAGTGGCAAAACCAAAATTTTAACCTATTTCTATGTTGACTGCCCAAAATACCTCCACAAAACTCTGTTGATAAACAAAATTAAGTGTATTAGACCTATTTCAGTAAAGAAGAATACCACCTTGACTGAGTGTATTAGTTTCCTAGGGCTGCCATAACAAAGCATGACAGATTGAGTGACTTAAACAACAGACATGTATTGTCTTAACAGTTCAAGGAGTTACCAGTGTTGGTTTTTCCTGAGGTCTGTGACAGAGAATCAGTTCCAAGCCTCTTGACCAGTTTCTGGTGATTTTGAGGCAATCTTTTGAGTTCTTTGGCTTGTAGACACATCGCTCCAATCTGTGCCTTCATGTTTGAATGCTTTTTCTCCCTGTGTACAGATTTGTCTCTAAATTTCCTCTTTTTATAAGGACACCAGTCACATTGTACTAGGGACCAACTCTATTCCAGTATGACCTCATTCTAACTTAGTTATTTATGCAGTGACCTATTTCCAAATAAGATCACATTCTGAGGTACTAAAGGCTAGGATTTCACATATGAATTATTCAACCCATAGCACTGAGTCTTAGTAGTCTCTCAAAATGGGGAGAAATTAGGAAAGGGCATTTATGATATTTTAGGCCTTGGCTGTGTGGTTTTATGGCAGGTCTTAAAAACTGGAATACTTGTTGGAACTGGGCAATTTCTGAAATTACTTTTAGATTGGTGGGTAAAATGAGGAGAGGAACATAAACAAGTTTTGACAAATAAGCGTTAGTCTTGATAGGTAAACTATTTGGTTGATTCATGGTCTTATTATCGAAAAGTGCATATATGCTGGAGCAAACAGCTAAATTACTTAATTTTTTTAATCGCAGCATTTGTTTCAAAATAGGGGGTTAAGAATCTGCTTGATCACAGAATTATTTAATATATGAAGACTTACAATTATGTTGGTTTCATTTCTCATGTGTATGACTTCTGAGTCTATCAACTACAGCATCCTAACTTTCTTTCCCACTATTGATATATCCCAATGTAGTCTGTTCTGCTGTTGGATTACTCTAATGAGTAGTTCTAATAGAATTCAAATTAAATTTGTTATCCTGTGTGGTAATTGTTGGTGTAGACTTGATTTAATCTATCTTTCCCATGATAGATTTTGAAAAATTTACCTATCTATATATCTATCATCTATTTTTCTTTCTTTCTATATATCTATCACCTGCATAAGTACATATATTCTGTCCCAATCTTATATTTTTTAAGACAAATAAGTTTAGTTACTTCAGGTTTTCAAATGAAAATTATATGTAGATAATAATTGTTTCATAGGATACTTATAGTGTTGATAACTATAAGAGCATTGTTTTAGGTACTGTCTTAGTCCATTTGAGCTGTTATAACAAAGTATCACAGACTGAGTGGCTTGTAAACAACAGGAATTTATTTCTCAAGTTCTGGTGGCTGGAAGTCCAAAATCAGGGTGCCAGCATGGTTAGGTGAGAGCCCTCCTCCAGGTGGCAGAATTCTTATTGTATCCTCACATAAGGGGCTAGGGAACTCTGTGAGGTCTCTTTTATAAGGACACTAATTCCAATTATGAGAACAAAGCCCTCATGACCTAATCACATCCCTAAGGCCCCACCTCCTAATACTGTTACTTTGGAAATTAGGATTTCAGCATATGAATTGGGGGGGGGGCATAAATATTCAGACCATAGCAGAGAGCTACCTTATCAGCATCCCGTGTCTTCCTGTATCCTGAAATTTATCTGCACCTGCAAGTACAGAATGATTAATTACAATATCTTGATTCATTTCAACCATCTTAACGCTAAGGGTCTGATACAACGTTGCTACTTTATTGGCAGCACATAAAGCCATGAGGTCATTCTACTCAAAATATATCCTACTATTGTTTTGAAGTAAGTTTTGCAGTATTTAAAATATTATGCATCTTGTTGCCTATGCCTAGAATTTTTTTTTATTAAAAACATTCCATTCTACCAGTCTTTAAGCATAAAATTTAATATATAAAATAGAGAAGGGGTTTTAGATATGGGTTTTGCAGTCAAGGTATCTTACTCTACACTAAGTCTGCATTTGAAAAATAAAAGGGTGAACAGCAAATAATGATCTCCTCTGAGTAAGAAAACATTCTTTGGTAAATACAAATAATGTCAAGTGTTATAGAAGTCTAATCATTTTAATTTATAAATATTTTGTGACTGGTTAATTATATCAGCAGAATGAAGTCCAACAATCAACAGAAACCTTACAGCAATTTAGAGTCCTTTTGAATCTTTAAAGAAAATCCAATAAGCCCTTGAAAAACAAAATCAATGAAGAGTTTAGAATGTTTATTTTCTGGTTTTCCACAGGGTCCAAGTTTTCTCTCTGAAGGCTTTTTCCCTAAACGTGCAACAAAAATTGAAGAAATGGATCCTTTTTTCAAACTTCACGAGACCATTACCAAGGTAGGAGAGGAATGCATTCATGAAAAGATTGAGAAAGTTTTGTTCTTTCTGTTAGTAGAAGGAGGAAAGGAAAATAACCAATCAAGAGAAATATATATATATTTTCATTTGGAGAATATACTAGAAAGGATTTCAAGTACCTCCTATTATTTTACTAAGGAGTCAAGATGATAAGCAACTCAATCAAGATCATACAGACCAATAACTGATGATTTGTATTAAAAAATCAATTATTTTTTAATTGAAGTACAGTTGTGCAATATTTTGTACATTACAGGTGTACAATAGTGATTCACAATTTTTAAAGGTTATACTCCATTTACAGTTATTATAAAATATCAGCTGTATTCCTTGTATTGTACAATATATCCTGGTAGCTTATTTTATACATAATAGTTGTACCTCTTACTCCCATGCTCTTTTATTTATCCTCCCTGTCCCCTCTCCCCACTGGTAACCACTAGTTTGTTCTCTATATCTGTGAGTCTGCTTCTTTTTTGTTATATTCACTAGTTTGTTGTGTTTTTTAGATTCCACATATAAGTGATATCATACAGTATTTGTCTGACTTATCTCACTTAGCATAATGCCCTCCAAGTCCATCCATGTTGATGCTAATGGCAAAATTTTATTCCTTTTTTATGGCTGAGTAGTATCCCATTGTATATATACCACTGAAATAAATTCTTAATAAAATTCTTAATCTGAAAGTAGACTTATGGTATATTCTCAAGTATACTCCCTTTACTTTAGATTAAGGGCAATACAAAATGAGTCTTTGAATTTCTGTATCTTCAGAGTTTTTTTTTCAGTATTTAAGGTACATTGTTGTTTGTGGTACTTTATTGTTGCAGTAAAAAAAAATGGCTCTTTTTCTTAAAGAAAAAGTTAGACTGAATTTACAATAATTGCTTTTATTCGATGATGCTCATACCTATTTTTATGGTATATACTTGGTTGTGACTTTATAGAATGAAGAAAATTAAATCCTACAGTATGGAGCAAATAAGTTTAATGTTCTGAGATCATATGACATTATGTGAATTTTTACATTTACCAACAATTGATTTAACCAGTCATAACCAGTCTTTGGGGGATAGAGTTTGTACAGAATATTGGCATTTCAGTACACTTAAAATAATCCATATTTATATATGCTTAGTTGAAAGATTGAATCATTCTTAAATCTTCTTAGTGAAATTTTACAAGACTGTTTTTCTGCTTCAGAAAGAGGAATTGTGGTAAAATAACTGAACTCAATGAGTGGCAATAGAATGAGCTCAGAATACAAAAACTAAAATTTTAGGTCTACCCTTGCGTTTAAGGGATGTGTACGTTTATTTTTTTCTGAATTTTTAAAATAAGTAGAGTTTGGGCCATACTTTACATAAAATTCTCCTAAGCTCAAGATTTCTGAATTTTAACTACATTTGTAGCTCTTTCCTTTCCAGTGTAATCTAGTTCCTTGATTTAGTTTTGAATATATCCATTCTCTGATCATTATTCATTCTTATTTGGATATAGTAAAATAGATGTAGCCCCCAAATAATAACTCCTTAGCATTTAAAATCTTAACTGTACTCCTGATGTGCAAAGAAAGAGGGAGGGGGGGGGGGGGGGGGTCAGAGACAGACAGGGAGAAAATAAAGCCAAAGGCCAAGAGAGACTATATTCTTTTCAGGGGGGGGGGGAGAGGGAGAGAGAAAGAAAGAAATACAAATCTGATACCTATATTTATATCTATGTATCTATCTATATATATATATTTGAGTATATATATCTATATACATTTGGATGAGGATGTGTGTGTGTTTATATGTATGTGTATGTATGTATATATTTGTTCAAATGTTATGGATACTTAGAGCCTAGGTTTATCTACTTATTTGTAAGTAAAGCATTAGAGGATTTTTAGGGCAATGAAAGAATAATACTTTCTCCAATTTTTCTGCTTTTCTCTGTGGATCAGGAAATTCATGGATTTTTATAGAAGGGGAAGTTTGAGAACATATTGATATCAGGTATATAATGAGAAGATAATGTCTAGCACATGAAATTCCTAGCCAGAGAAAATTCTAAGGTTTTGATTTTAGAGGTATAAACACTCACTGATTCTTGCTACATGAGGCCTCAGCCATCCTACAACTCCTGCGAGAATGTTGGAAAGCAAGGATGGATGGATCAGAGGGAGTAGGGGAGCATAGAATATGGCCTGACACATAAATATGAGATCAGTACTTAGTGTGAAACAGAAAATAAGAGGCCATTTGAAAGAAGACACAAATTTATGCAGAGATATTTGTACAATTTCTACATGTATTTTCAAATATATTTCTCGTGTAAGTAGATGTTTAACCCATTAAATGGATGGTGGAAAGAATTCTATGTGTATGAAAAATTAAAATCTAAAGTGCAGAAGCAGGTGTTCTATGACATTTTTTAATGATGGCATATATTTACCTAATGTTGATACTGTTTCCCCAGTCATCACATTACCTGTGGTAGCCACTCATGTTGTAGACTCAGGCCAAGGGAAGAAATTGTGCTTCAGAAGTTCAGTCTTATTTCACCAATATAGGAACTTGTTGAACCATAAAAAAAAAGTGTTTAATAGATATTTTGTTTTAAAGTCATATTTTCTTTGATCAGCAATAAATGAAAGTGTAAATATAGAGGGGTTCACCAGAGCACAAAACTATGAAATATGGATTTTAGTTCTATCTTGACTCCCAACTTGTTATATTATTTAGTAGAACTTTATTTTCTACATCAAAAAGTGGTACAGTCATAATGGATTTCCTCACTAGGATTCTCTGAGATTGAAAAGATAGTGTGTACATTTTCTCCAGAAATGCAATATGTATATAATAGAGTATAATTATTGACACATTAAAGAATACTAGTGCTAATGTCTTCAAATTAGGCCCTTAATTGCATTTTCTACATTTAGCTTTTACTTTAAAGAAAAGAGAGGGAGGAAAAAAAACAACTTAGATATGAAAGCATATAACTAAATTAATTAATTAAATGCTGAGAATATAGTGATAAGTTAATGTGCATAAATGGAGTATAAAATTTAATTTGTGAAGGGTTGAGGTCTTTAGAATATTTTGTTTCAGTAAGGATAATAGTGGTATTATCACAGTATATCACATGTTTATTATAATCCACATAGTAGTGTGATATTATAGAAATAGTGCTGGATTTTGAATAGAAAGATATAGATAGGTTTAAATTCTGTCACTGTCAATTATGAAAATGATATGAAATATGAGGAACACTTTGTAAAATGATAAAGCACAGTTATTATTGCTATTATATCAATACTAAAACATTTTCAAGATATCAGAAACAATGGAAATACTGAAGATACTATTCCTTATTTTCCCAATAAAAGTTTAAACTTGATACACAACACTATAACACAACCATATATTTAATGTTATCTAATTAAATACAAAAATATACATCTTATAGAAATGTTCATATAATACAATCTGTTGTTTTTTCCAAATTAATAACTGCATTCTAGACCTTTGTTATATACCACAAATATAATTTGTCAAATTAAATTACAATTTCTAAGCATTAAAAATTTAATAATTTATCATTAGTGCTTTTCTGAATTAAAAATAAATTAAAAATAAATAAACCACACTCATACATGGGATGTGAGCTGTGAGTTGAATCCTAGTAAGTAGTTTTCCAATGTTGTCCTATAGGTCCTTTAAAAAAAAAAAATGTTTTACAAAGTTTGAATTTATCTTGGCATTTGTCTTTTTGATATAAAGCATGAAACTGAGAAAGTAATGAAAAAGTCTCAATATTGATGCCAAAATGTGTAATTTATCATGGATTCAGGGACAGTCAGGTGGTACAGTATAAAGCTGCTGAAGGGTTGCACCTTAAATCGATGTTGAGGATGTTTTCTTATCCTCTATAATTACCTTAAAAAATAGCATTTGTTTTTTTAAATTATCATAGAGACCAAACTAATTCTTCCAAAGACTAAACATGAATGAAATACCAATATAAATCTTAGCTGCTTAATCCTTTAATAAATGAATAAAAATCACCATGGATTCATGTTTTGAAATAGGCTTATTTCTCCTTCTACACCTAAGAATTTTCTCATTATATTTCTAAATCATCAGCATTTAGCTCATAAATTGTTATTAGATATCTAAGCATTCTAGTAGCCTACTATAAGCCAAGGATGAAGCAAAACACTTGAAATAAAAAACAGTTAACATACAGGAGTGGGTCCAAGGTAAGCAAATCATTTCAATATAACATACTAAAAGAGATGATAGTAATATGGGCAACGTATGGGAGGGAAGAGGATGAAGATTTTACCTCTATGAGACTTGAAGAATTCACCAGAGAGGTGATGCTTGAGGAATTTAAGAATTTTAACTTTATCTTAATATCAGTGAATTTCCCTTGAGAGTTCCTTAAAGAGTAGGTTGTTGGTAGTAGTGTGCAAGAAATGATGATGTGTAGTTTAGAAAAGAGAAGACAGATTTAAGAGACATTTCTAGCACTGGATATGCACAGGATATATGATTTACTGGATATGGAACATGAAGCAGAATGAATAGTAGAAAATCATTTGAATAATTCTCTCTTGGACAAAGTTGATATTGAATTAACTACATTAGGGGCTGGCCTGAAGAAAGTGATAATGAGTTGGATGATGGATATGTGGAATTTTGTTTACTATAGTGCATCTAGGCAGATATGTCAAGGAAGCAGTTGGGTACATGAGGTTAGAGCTCAGGAAGAAGTAGGATCTAGAAATGCATTATCTGATATAATAACCACTGGTCACGTGGATTTAAATTAAATTAAAAATTAATTAAATGAAATCAGAATTTCATTTTCTCCATCTCATTAGCTACAATTCACATGCTTAGTAATCACATATGGGTAGTGACTACTGCACTGAATAGCATACGTTATGGAATATTCTCATCATCACTAATGATAGAGACAGTATTCATGATGAGGACAAAAAGAAAAATGGAGAGGACAAACAACCCAGAGTAGAGTGTTTCATTAAATCTACAGAATGATGCTATTCTAAGAAGGAGAAATGTTCAAAAGCATATCCACACACCACCTTGCACCCATTGGGATGGCTAATATCAAAAGATAAAACAAAACGAAGCAGAAAATAACAAGTGTTGGTGAGGGTTTGGAGAAATTGGAACCCTCATGAACTGTTGGTGGGAATATAAAATAGTAGTGCTGCTGTGGAAAACAACATGGCAGTTCCTCAAAAAATTAAAAATAGAGTTACCACATGATCCACCAATTCCACTTCTGGGTATATACCCCAAAGAATTGAAAGTGGCATCTTGAAGAGATACTTGTACACCCGTATTGGTAGTAGCATTATTCACAATAGCTAAAATGTGGAAATCACCCAAGTGTCCATAGATGGATGAATGGATAAGCAAAATGTGGTGTGTACATACAACAGAATATGATTCAACCTCTAATAGATAGGAAACTCTGACATTTGCTACAACATGGATAAACCTTGAGGACACTATGCTAAGTGAAATAAGCCAGTTACCAAAAGAAAAATACTATATGATTCCACTTACATGAGACTCCTAGGATAAGTCATAATCACAGAGACAGAAAGCAAAATGGTGGTTGCCAGGAGTGAGGGGGAGAAGAGAGTGAGGAGTTGACTCTTTAATGGGTATAGAGTTTCAGCTTTAAAAGGTGAAAGCAGATATGGAGATGGATAGTGGTGAGGATTAGACGTTATGAATGTATTTAATATCACTGAACTGTACACTTAAAAGTAGTTAAGATGGTAAATTTTAAGTTATGTGTGTTTTACCACATTTTTTTTAAATTGGAAAAAAGTATATTCACCCAATCAACTGCTCATTTACTATAACTTTTGAACCAATTATTTGGAAATTTAAAATTGTTTTTCTCTTGATTTATGCCTGCTCCTCAGTTCTCTGCTATTTTCCATAAATAGCTTCACCCAGCTTGGTACCCCTTTCTCTGACCTACTTTTCTATGATGTAATGTCCTGTATTTATTTTATGTGTTTTGGGATTTAATATATTTTATTATCATTTTCTTGCTAAAATTTGCCATAATAGACATTCAATAAATAAATAAATGCAGCTATGTTGAGAAGGAAAGAACTTTAAAATCAAATGTGAATATAGAGCATTTGGGTGGCAGAGAAAAGATACTATCTGTCATATTATTGAATTAATAGTACTTTTCCTCTGGAACCCCAAATGCTCTATATTATATTTAAAAACCTCTGAGTATGAATTGTACGTCCAGTAAAACAAAAAAATACCTTATACACGTGGTACCATGGAAACCAGCAAATGACCTAATTCTGCTTGTGAGCTTCCTCCAGAAATATCAGTTTATTAGTCCTTTCATTGTTTTTCCCACCTTGTAAAAAAATGGTTCTTTTATTTTTAATTAGTATAGGATATGCAGTATTAATATTTTTATTAGTACATGGTTTTAAAAATATTCTTAAATGGATATACATTTCTTTTTTTTCTTACATAATGTCAAAATAGAGACCTTTTACTAAAATTATTTGGACATTACAATATCGCAAAGAGAAAGCAGTAGGAATAATATAATATTTATTTCCATTATATATATGGAGAAAGTATCAGTCAGATTACATTGCAGAGTAAGGCAGCATTTGTGTATAGCCTAGAAATCAAGGCTAATAATTCTTACATAGTTTATATTCTATCAATATAGTTGTATTTGCCCTTGCTTATAGCTACAAGTTTTAACTCAGTTTTGCAGTGGTGCGGACAAAGGCTAATGGTGGTGTCCCCAATGATGAAAAACATTTAAATAATTGTAACTTTTAACCATTTCAGTTAATATTAATTGAATTTGGCTGTCAATCTTCATTTAGAAATGATTAACCAGCATCAGTTTAATTAATGGAGTCATATTCTGCTAATATATTATTTTAAAAACATGACTTGTGAAATATGAATCTGCAGTTATCTCTAAATGTCACTATTAAAATATGTTTGTACCAGTTGTTATATTAAGATTCTTATAGCATGGTAACTGAAAACTTAAAAGAACCTACTCGTAACTCCAGAATGGAGAGGCAGACTAAAATACAGAATGATTTTACTTCTTTTGAGATGTCATTCTCAGCTATAGTTTAAAAATGTAGCTCAGTTGCCTTATATGAAGTAAGAGGAAAGGGATGAGACCAAATATCTTTTACTCTTTTTCCTGAATTTCAAAGGCATGTTGTATTCATGAGCTAATAGAATTTCTGGTGCAGTTCTTTAAATGCTTAGAAAACCTGGCTATGATTTCTAATCTGAATGAGCAAATCTGATTGTCTTCCAGGTATCTCTAATGTTGATGTATTGTTTGGATAAAATATGAGAATATTGTACTCTACTTAGTAAAGCAAGCAAAATGATATTCTTTAATCTTGTTTATGTGTACATTTGAGGTTATTCTGAAGCTGTGGATTTAAAGCTTTTGTTTTTATTTTCAAAAACACTTTGGAAATTTTTTCTGCTATATCAAATTATTGTTACTAGATACAAAATGTCTCCATAGAGATCTACACTCTATGTTTTCATGACATGAGCTAAACCAGAAAACATCTCAAATATGTATTTTCAATGCAGAGACTGCACTTTGTAATAAAGAATTTTGGTTGGAGCTACACAGGAAGATGATAGGATATTAAAACCAACCTCTTATGCTTTGAAAGGGAAATATTACAGGTGTGTATTTTCTTTATAAATGTATAATTAAACTCAATATCTTCATTTACTAAAATTGGAGAGTGCACTGATTATATTTCTTTTTGCCTAGAGAGGTTTGGTTTATGGTGTTTCATTATACTGCACAAATATTATAGCTTCTAAAGTCATGCCTTATACTATCAGTTTCTCTTTTTTGTTTTTATTACTCAAAAGCAAATTATCACACAATATATGCTTGTCAAAATTTGACTCCCTTTTTAAAGAGAAGTTATTCATCAAAGTAGATATTCTGCTACAACATATTAAAGGAGTTATTATTGCATATTAAGATAGGAATAAGTAGAAAAACTGTTATTTTCTGAGCATATATTTTTCTTCTATATATATATATATATATGTAAAAACTGATTTTGACATGTGTTTATTACAGAATATAATTATACTAGTAATATAAATCAGAATAAGAAGCTCTGTGATCACCTGTAAATAATATGACAGTCTTTTAAAGACAGTCAGCCTACTTCAGGAAGTTTTTATATCGAATTCAAGAAGCAGTAGCCTCATAAAGTAACTTTTTTTGATGATAACTGAATTTTGTATGCGCTAAATATAAGTCCTTCTTATTTCAGAGATCTATTCATAAGTAGAAAGTGAATTTGAATGTTGATTTCTGCATTTTTTTTCTCACTTTGAACGAGAGAGTCTTTGCCTTTTCATACCATTCTCAGATAATATCATTCTCAAAGGTCTGTAGAAGTACAGAAACAAAGGGCAGAGTAGTCAATGGATAACAGGTTAGCTCTAGGTAGGCAGGTCAAATATCCTTCCAAAACGTACTATTGAAACAAAGCCTCTGTATAATAAAAATAATTAAAATCCCCAGGCAATAACCACTTACTAAAAAAATATCTAATATAACACAACAAACCAGAAGACGCCAAGCAGTCTATTGGAGTCTGTTATAACGAACTTTGATCATGATACTTAAATGTCCTAGGGAGTACCCACTGACCCCATGGGTGACAATAATAAAAGATCCCCTCACGCGTGCATGTGCACGCACACGCGCGCGCACACACACAGTGTGGTATTAGCTGATCAACCATACGGTCTTTCAGTGCTAGTTGCTCTCAGTATTATTTCTTGGAAAGCACTGAATTATATCAATATATGTATGTATGTACGTATACCTTCTTTCCCAGAGAAGAATGAATGTCTACTGTATTTTTCAAAATAATCTTTGGACCTGTAAATTCTGCTGTTGATGTGATATAGAAAATATTCAAAATTGCCATTTTTTTTAGCATCCAGTATAGTCATCATTTGATTATCCAGTGTCTCTCTTGAAGAGTTCACAATAATTGGTATTTTAGGATAGAATGAATGTATTCCAAAAATATGAATATTTTTATGACATTGAATTGAATTTCAGAAACTGAGCAAGAATTAGATTTGAAGAAATCAACAAATTTTTGTTTGAAAGGCATTATGATAGGAAAACAATATTTACTTTGACTCAATTAGGTTTTATTTATTAATATGTCAATTAAATTTTACAAAATCAAGGTTTTAGGACTTCATTACATTTGAAATTACAGTGGCCTTGAATCACTTAGTGAAGGTTCAAATAGTAATGTTTCTGCATTCTAAAATAAAATAATAATGAACGATCATAATTATGTTCCCGAGTCATTAAGAAAAAGAATCGTGATCTGTATAGTTACTGACTTTTAAGAAAACAGGAGAGAGGGTAATCCATTTTAAAGACATTTCCTTCAAAACTGAAAAAGGTACATATCAGAACAATTTTGTTTGCTATTAGTAAAGACCCATGTGCAAATGTTTAATAAAAATAAAGGAATTCTATTTTTCTCATGCAAGTGAAAAGTCTAGGAGAGTCATGCTTCACGAGGAGCTCAAACACAGATCTAATTATCTGTTATCCTTTCAGCTCTGCCTTTCTCTCTGCTGGACTTTTTACTAATGGAATTCCTCCATGGTACAAAAATGCTGACAGCAGTTTCTGGAATCATACCTGTACATAATTCTGTCAAAGCAGGAGAGGATCTCTTTTCTCAGGACAGCAATGATGCTAGAAAGCCCCAGCAACCAAAAAAAAAAAATCTTATTCTGAATTAATCTTATGCTTACTTTGAATCATTTCTTGTGAATAGGGTGATAACTATGCTGACTGGATTACACCAGGTTTACATAAACTGATCACCATGGAAAAGGGGTTAAAGTTACCCTGATTAGTTTAGAAGTCATTCTTTCCCTTGGAACTGGAATCAATCCCATTCACAATATGTGGCTGCAGCAAAACAGTATAAATTAGAGTAGCAATAGTGTTTCAGAGACAACCACTAAATCTGCCACCAATTGCAACAATGTTTTTGTCTACAAATGAGTAAGAATCAGTATTTTGGAAAAGGCAAAATCAGTGCTAAGCAATGGAAGCATTTCTGTTTACAGGTTGCTATTACTCTGGTATGTCTAGTCATTGTAACCACCTGAAAGGGAACAGGCGATGGAAAAAAAAAGAGTGAAATATAGATGGGAAGTATTCACAAAATGAGTTTGGTTACTGCATTTCCTCCCAGTTTCACTGCATCCTATGAAGTATTAAATGGACTTAAAAGAGTAGGAAAACTTGCTGTATTCATGAAGCTAATCTCTTTTTCTGCCCCCTTGGTAGACATCCAAAGGTAATCATCATATTTACGCTGAAACTCAGCGTTATTCTTAATATATCACTTTAGACAGCCAGTATGAATTCACTGGATTTGACATATGAGATAAACCTATTGGCCAACCTGTATCCTAAAATACTCATCAGTTATGACCTTCTACTTTTAAGGAGGTGATTGACCCTTAGAAACTTCAAGGAATCACTGATTTAAGAAGCCCCACAGTGAGGACCGTTGTAAGCCTATGGACTAATTGAAGTAACCAAAAGCAACTAATTTTTTGGATGGTAACTTATATTCAAAATATGAGGCACTCATAACTATTTCAAGATAGAATCCTTTCCTGCCCCTTAAGGGGTGATATTCTTGTCAATGTTAGAAACATCTGAATGTATGCCTCTGTGTATAGCAGGGTATTTCTGTGTTTCATTTTATTGCTGACCCAAGAACTTCATGTTTAAAAGATTTTGTTTACTAAACAAGTGGTAATTAATTCATTTATAGTTATCACTATTTCTCCATTTCAACAATGATCCAGATTTCAGCAAATACTCCAGATTGCCAATGAAATAAAATAAGCATACAGATATTGAGATACTATACACTCTAGGGGTTGTTCATTTTGGCTGTTGGCATTTATTCATTTCCCGATTTGATTTCTCATGTCTCAGTCTAAGAGATGTTTGTATTTGATATAAGGCATGGCTATCAGTGATCAGCCTACTGAATAAAACTAGAATTCCTGTTTCAGCAATAGTTTACAAGAGTCTCTGTAAAGCCTAAAATTTCTCCTTGTCATTTTTGGCCAAAGCAAAGATACTGACATTCAATTTAGCAGTTAGGTATACATTTTTTATTAAGTGCTTGAAATATTAGTAACAATGCATTTTATAGACTTAGGGATTGAAATATTAGAGATGCATATTTAAGCACCTATGGAGATATTACATTAATTGTCATTTGATTAGACTGTATTAACAACAAGTTTAGTATGTAAAGGATAGAGGAAGAGTATAAGAAAAATGTGGGACATTGGAATAAACAGTGACATTGAGAAGATGGTAAAGTGTATTAGACAACTTCAGAACACATGGCAAATGTAAAAAAAAAGTTTGTACAATACATGAATGAACAAAGCATTTGTATAATTAGTGTAAGTTTCATTATTATCTCAAATAATGAGAAATTTGATCTAAATACAAGAAATTTATTAACAAAATATTAATCACAACTCCTAAGTGCCACCCAATTTATATGCTATAAAGATATTTATATGATCCAAGTAACTAATTACCAGAGCAATGAAAAGGAAAGATGGAATTTGTGATTTCTTTTCACCTTTTCTTACCCTGCTTACTTCCTCAGCAAAGAGCCGGATAAAAGATTTAGATACTCTTAATGAAATGGTTCACATTTATTTTATTCATATCCTTCAGAGCCCTCCTAGGGACAATCAAGCTGCCGCTTTCGGGAGATTTTCCTGATTTCAATGAGTTAATTATAAAATCAAGTTGTTTGGCTCCAAGTTGTTTTTGGAAATGTGGTCACTGTGCCTCAGGACCTTGTGTCTAAAGTTTTACGGGTTGCCACGAGATGGCTGTATTCTCTCAATTGGCAACATGAATTACAGAGATAGAGATTCTCTAAGTACTCTTAGAGATCCAAGTGCATGAGTTTTGTATATAGCTACTTTTATAATTACATTCAAAA
This sequence comes from Lipotes vexillifer, assembly GCF_000442215.2. Classification (NCBI taxonomy): domain Eukaryota; kingdom Metazoa; phylum Chordata; class Mammalia; order Artiodactyla; family Lipotidae; genus Lipotes; species Lipotes vexillifer. The sequence continues at coordinate 1,146,341 of NW_006782062.1, forward strand.
TATTTTACTTTACAATAAATTATGTAACTATTTTCAAGAAACCTAGACAGATTAATAAAAGTATATTATTTGGAGAAATTTAACAAGAATGAGAACCTAGGCATATATGTGGCATTCAGTTATTTTTCTAAGGAGTCCATCAAAACAAACCCCCTAACTGAAAATATGATAAAATATTCACCATGTCAATCTCTAACATATAGGCAGTTTTGTAGTGAGTTACAGTTGTTTGTGCATTTATCTTATTTTCTCTAATAGATTACAATCTCTAAAGTGCAATTTATCCCTTCTGGCCCATTTTTGAACGTACCATAACATCTAACCTAACCTAGTGGCTTTAACTAATCAGTCATATTAGTGACTTGTTAAAAGTTTGATTAAATAACTAGAATCTCTTTTTCTCTGAAGATCTATTCATTAGCAGGTACTCTACCCCCTACTTCAGGTATATCATAAAGCGTCATGTCTGCACTAATGCATTGGGAGTTGGGGGTCACAGTTAAGTAAGAGAATTAAGCCCTGTGTGGAGCTTCTCTCTCAAAACGCTTGAGCCTGTAGACTCCTTCACCTGTTCAAACTGACTTAAGTCATCAAACTGGCTTTTGCTCACATCAGTTTTTGAAAGAGTACTACTCTTAAAAAAGTGATCTATTTTTTTTAAACACGGAAAGAATGGAGACCATTTTTTGTTGTTGATAAACTGAATTGTTTTCTCCATGCATAATTTATCTTTGTTTTTTTTAAAAATTCACTTCTTGGGTATTTTTAAGTCCTCTCTATTTAAGATCTTGAATATGAACATTTTCTGAGGCTCACAGTGGATGTTTAAAAACTCCTGCTTTGGAAGAATGAGACTAAGGAAGACCAAGTAATTATGGTTCATCATATCTGCTTTGATTAATAATTTTGGCTAATCCAGACTAGTGATAACCCAGTGGGAGGAGGGTATGAAGGCAGATGGATATGCCAGAATGACTACACTAAATGACTGTGAACATGGAACCAAATAAATATATGAACAAGAGACTGATGAGAATCTTAGAAAGCAGAGTTATTTCAGAATAGAAAAAAAAATGTCATTTTTATGTCAGATGACTTGGGGAAATAATAAAAGCATTTTTAAAAAGGAAAGAAATTTATAGGTTTTTGGAATAATACAGGCTTTATTGAACCTCTCTAGGTGACATTTCTTCTTTCAGTCAACTAGTAGGAATCATTTTTCATGTAGATTACCCATAGATGCACAATAAAAAATGATTAATATATTATTATTTAAAAAGTGACAGACTGCAATTTATGTGGAAAAGCGATATAAGGATGAGAGAAAATGCTAATTATATTAATTTATCAGCACTCTTAATTGTGAAGCAATGCAACCATTCAGTGTTGCTTTATCCCTCTCATGTTAAAACTTCAAATGAGAATAAGACTATTATTTGTTCATTATACATGTATTCTCATTTGATTCTCATAATAAGCTTATGGAGTAGATAGGCTTCTCATTCTTCTCTTCTTCATTCACTCTACCATAAATATTATTCTTATTGTACAGGGAAGAAATCTGAGTGTCAGAGACACTGAGTAACTTGATGAGATGTGAATAGACTACACATGGTTGATTCAAATTTCCAGAGAGCATCATCATTTCACTTTTCAATGCTTTCTTCATAAATAGCTACAACAAATAGAAATAGTTTCTCTATTCATAATAGTATTCAATATCTTACCTATAATTCATTTGAAGAATAGATTCATCCTCTCATGCATTCAGTGTTGAATAAGTGTGTATGCATACTTTGCTCTAATGATAATGCAGTGTTCAATAAGTGTGTTTGTGTATGTGTATATATATATATATATATATATGGTTTTTGTTATCACAGAATTTAAAATCTAATGGGAAATATAGACAACCAGGAAAACATTACAATATGATTTAATTAGTGTTATGATAAGGGATGTGTAAGGAGCTTTGACAGGGCATTAAAAGACACTTAAGCAGGAACAGAGAGAGAGCCAACACATAGATGCATCCAGTTAGCCATTTTAATAGGCAACTGTTTTCTTATTCCATGCCACTGACAGAAAAGTCATATGGAAGTGTGGGGAAAGCATTTAACCCTCATTGGTCAAAAATTTAAACCCAAGACTTTTCTGACTTCCTCTCCTAGTTCTGCTCCAGCTCCACTGGACTCTTTACTATTCTTCAAACATAGCAGGCATGTGCCTTCTTCAGGGCTACCTTTGTCTAGAAGACTCCCCCCTTGAATATCGATGTGGTTCACTCGTATGCTTCCTTCAGATCTCCATTTAAATGTTGCTTTGTCTCTGAGGCCTTTCCCAAGTACTATATAAGAGAGCACCCTCCCTCATCCCTATCTTCTCACCCAGCTTTTTCTTCAAAGCCCTTTCTTTGTCCGACTTACAATTCTTTCTTCCTTTCTCTTTTTCCTTCTCTCCCTAGTTTAACCATTATAATTCTTTTGTCTTCCCTCCATTAGAATTTAGTTCCCTAAGAGCAGGGACTAGGTTTGTTTTGTTTCCTGCTTTATCTCCAGGTCTGTTTAATTATTTGTTGAATGAATGACTAAAAAGCAATTTGCAGCATAGCAGGGGAATAAACTAAAACAATGTGATTGCTTTCTCTCTGAACAAGTCTTCCCATCCACACCAACAGTGACTTAGTGATATTTCAATGTGAAAGATGGACAAAGGTAACAGGTCACTTCCTTACCAGTTTCATTTTTATTTCTCAAAGTATACAGATATACATTCTGATTCCACACCTGACATAAGCACTCTCCTCCCAAGCTAAAACTCTCTACTTACAGCTATTTTGTAGATTAAAAATTATTGTAAATTAAGTTGCTTGATAAAATATAAAAATATATATTATTCTCACAATAAGTCCAAGTTAAGCATTAATACACTTCTTTTTTCAAATGCCAGATTACTGGTTACCAATACATGCCATTAGAATGAAATGAAACAAAATTTAATTTTTATTTTTTCATTGTAAAATATATGCACAAAAGAGAGAGTATTCATCATATGTACATCTTAGAGGATGATCAAAAAGTAAACCCCCACATAACCACCAGCCATCCTGGTTAAGAGATAGAATAATGCCAGTCCCTTCCTAGGTGTCCCTTTTCAATCTTTCTAGGAGAATCGTTCACTCGAACCATTATGCATGTTTTTTTTTTTGAGAATCCTTTGATTATACTTCTTTACAGTTTCATCTCCTCTATATGCATCCTTAAACAATGTATTGTTTAGATTTACCCATTTTAAAACATTTCTAAAAGCAGAATTACAGAATATGCTTTTGTGATTTGATTCTTTGCTCTATGAGATTTACTGTTGTGGGCATAAAACCACAGAATTTGACATAATGCTTTTACTGGTTACTCAAGACCTGCAGGCAAATAGAAATAAAGGAGATTGACCACCAGGCATACCAGCATCTCAAACCGGTTTTTCAGCTCTTCTTTTGTACACAAATGTATCTAAGGTAGCCACCACCCTCAACCTTTATGGGCACCTTTTTGCCAATCATCAAAATGGAGAGCAGCTCTACTCAAAAGTAAGCCGATATCTGGAGTAAAACCTTTAAATTTTTTGAATCATTATATTGTACACCTGTAACTTATAGTATTTTAAATCAACTATACTTCAATAAAAAAAAAGTAAACAATGTCAGATGGCTGCTAATGTGCATTTGAAAAGTGATTCAAGTATATGTTTTGAAGGCAGAGACAGTAACAATATGGGACATCAGATATACATATGAGAAGGAATTCAAATATATATTTTGAAACCAAGAGAAGAACAAACCGGGCAATGTACATCTTTGGTAGGCCATCCATATACGTATCCAAAAAGAGAAGAGTTTCAATATTATTTCAGAAGAGCAAAAATGTGTTTGATTTTGAGGAATAAGCATGAAAGATATGTATTACCTGGGTTTTAAGTTTTAGAATAGTAACAGAAATTTTGATTGATAATGAAGAGAGGCTGATTTCACTGTTCATCATTCACATTCATACGTGGCACAGTAGTTTATTTTCATTACTGTAAAACTTTCCATTGCATAAATACACCACATTTGTTTCTGTAGTGCTCTACTGTTGATGGGAATTTGGGTTGTTTCCAACAACTATTAAGAACATTTTTGTACATGTCTCCTTGTATGATTTTCTCTAGCATATACACCCAGTAATGGAATTACTGGCATGTAGGGAATAAATATTTTTACCTTTATTTGATAATGCTAACTTGTTAGAATAGTTGACTGCCAAATCCCCCAAAGACTACCAGAATAATCTACTGATGAAGCAAAGTTTATTACACTAATTTTACAAAGGGAGGACACCACCTTGAGTGAATCTTAGTAGGAGGGGTATCCTGGGGAAAATATTTATAGAAGATGTGAGTGTCTGGGCTTGAGTTCTAAGCTGAGGGTTTTAATTCAAAGAAATAATTGTTAATGGGAAAAATCATAGCAATAGCTTAGGATTGATTGGTGGACACAGTGATGGGAAAATTATTTGATAAATAAGCTGTCTAAGTGAACAACATATCGTCCAGAGAGCAGAGGTATTTGCACATAAGAGCAAGCTCTTTGTCTGCATATATTGGTTCGTAGAAATTGCTTGAATCAAACAATAAAGTTGTTTATTAGCTTAAAGCCTTGTCTACATAAGCAAGAATCTCTTGGAACAGTTATGTTGATACAGGTGGCCTTAGTTTTCAGTGCTGATAGCTAAGCTAAGTGGACTCAGGTTGTCTCAGTTCTTGAAGTCATGTGCGGCCATGCTCTTTAATAGAGTCCTCTACCAAATTTGCTTTTTCTTTATTTTTGCTAATCTGATATATGTAAGTGTTGCCTAACTTTGGTTTAAATTATATTCCTTTCTCTGATTGCCAAGAAGTTGAGCACCTTTACATATGTGTATTGGCAATATCAGTTGTCTGGATGTTTGTAAGTATGTTTTCTAAGTGTTTGTTACAATCATTACCTTTTCTTCTCTTTTTAATTTGTATTGTTTGTCTTTTTATTGATTCATAGGAGATGCTTACATATCTTGGCCATAAGTTTATTGTCAGTTACATGTGTTGCAAATATTTTCTTCTTGATTTTGACTCTTATTTCCACTCTTTTTGCTCTTTTTGATGAACTGTTCTGTGTTTCAGTGTAATCTAGTTTAGCAATCTCTTCCTTTAAGTTTAGTGTTTTCAGGGTCTTAAGAAATTCTTCTCTACCATGAGAAAATATTCTTATGCTACCTTATAAATCTTTGTAATTTTTTGTTTAACATTTAAATATTTAATCTACTATGATGGTGATAATGATTGTGGTGATTTATCAATAGTTAGGGTCACAATTTCCATTTTCAACCTAATTTATTGAGAATTCCAAACTTCCCTAATGATATAAAATAAAAGTCTTATATATCAAGTTTCAATATTTGTATAGGTTTGTTTCTCAATTATATTCCACAGTCTATTTGTCCATCAGGTTACAAACACAATACTGTCTTAGTCTTATGCCTTTAAAATAAGACTTTCTGGGCTTCCCTGGTGGCGCAGTGCTTGAGAGTCCGCCTGCCGATGCAGGAGACGCGGGTTCGTGCCCCGTTTCGGGAAGATCCCACATGCCGCGGAGCGGCTGGGCCCGTGAGCCATGGCCACTGAGCCTGCGCGTCCGGAGCCTGTGCTCCGCAAATGGGAGAGGCCACGACAGTGAGAGGCCCGCATAACGCAAGAAAAAAAAAAAAAAAAAAAAAAAAAAAAAATAAGACTTTCTGTCTTATATTTCATGGTCCCTACTTAATTCTTCTGTAAGAATATCTTACTATTCTTGCCCTTTGTTCTTCCACATAAATGTAAAAAATTAGCTTGTTATATTCTAAATACAAATGCTTTGCTGGGATATCAATTGGAATTAAAGGCAGTACATACTTGTCAAATAAATAATTGCCTGATCCAATATTGTTGATTGTTCTCAGAAGGTTATTATATTACTAGCATCAAATGTAGTAATGACAATGGCAAGGTAAATACTTGAATATCTTAGTTTTAAAGATTTTTAGTGCTGAACTAAAAGTCATCCTTTAAATAATTCATTTCATAGAATTTATGCAACTCATAGACGTGAAGATCAAGATTGCAACAAGTATGTAGCTGAAATAGGTTTCAGTCAAAGCTCCAATCCCATTCATTCTTTTAAAAATGCAGATTCAGCATCTCTATATTTCCAGAGATATAACAATGAATGAAATAAGAAACTGTGTTTGCTCAGTGTTTTACTGTATCATGTTGCTTTTTATGCCAAAACTAAAAAAAAAATTACAGAAATCTTTATTAAAAGCCATTACACAAATCTTTATTAAATACAAAACACAAAACAGTACCAGGATAGTTGCAAAGGATACAGCAGTAAACAAAAAAGGAATGATTGTTGCCCTCATGCTGCTGAGAGTCTACGGGAGATAGAGATCATAAAAATATAGGTCTAAATATACACTATACTAAGAGTCTGAGAGAAAGCATAGAGTACTATTAGAATATAAGTAGGGCTATGGGAAGTACTGACCTAGTCTGGGATACCTGGGAAATTTTTTCTAGAAAAGTAATTTTTGAGTTTTTGACCTAAAGTGTCTGCAAGAATTACCTAGTTAAATAGGGAGAAGAAAAAGAGTCAGGCAGAGAAACCTATATGACTAAAGTCTTGGAGGAAAGTGGGAGTGCAGCTTATTCTAGGAAATGAAGAGGGGCTATGACACTGGAAACCAGAGAGCAGGAGTAATGTTGGTGGGAATTAGACTGAAGGATGGGAGTCAGCTGATAAATAGCACCTCATGATGCATCGTATTATTGGTAAAAGGAAGAAAGTTCCCAAGACGGTATGAGCAGTGTTCCAAAACCAACCAATGATGGGTGATTCTATCGATTTTCATTTGGCAGTAAGCAACATCAGACAGTAAAGCTAACTCCTCTGAGTAGTAATTGGTTCAATGGTCTGACAAAGATTAAATGAAGAAAATAGAAGAAGGTTGTGGAGAAAGAGAATCCACTATAAAGTAACAAATATTTGTTAAATTTGTAGAACTTTTATCTAGAAGTCTAGCTTAAAATTAATTTACATGTAATTATAAACACAGATATAAATTAGCTATTTAATTTTTTGTTTTTGCCTTTTTTAACTTTGCTTAAGTTCATTTCATATTTTTATGTTCAGAATCTTTAAAATGATGCTTATGTCACCAAGTGTCAAACTTATATTAACACATTTTAAAGACATTTTTAATATGTTGATATATATAAAAGTAAGTGACTTCATTTCTAAATACTTCAGAATTAATATTTAAAATACAAGGACATGTTCCTAAGTACTCAAACTAATGTCATACCTACCAGAATTACTAACAGTCCTCCAATGTTATCTAATATCTATTTCATATTCATATATCCCTAATTATCTTCCATATACATTCTACAGCTAGCTTGTCTAAACCTGGATTCAATTTGGGACTACACATTGCAGTGGATTAAGCCTCTTTATGTGTTGTCCTTTTTGTTTTTTTTTTAATAACACTGATCTGGTGAATGTCCAGATTATTAGTTTATCTTCTGGATTTGTAGTGTCATTTAGCACATTCTTCTGTCCTCTCATATCCTGTAAACTGGAAGTTAAAGGCCTGATTATACATTAATATTAAGTCCATTTGGCTAGATTGCAGCATAGATGATATATACATTGTAGTGCATTCCATCAGAGACACATTTTACCTGGTTGCCACATCATCAGTAATTCCAAGATTGATCACTGATGATGAAGGTAATAATCTGATCTCTCTATTAACAGTTATATTTTCCCTTGTTACCAGAAAATCATATCTGTGAAGTTACTTTAGCACAATCAAATGTTCAGTTCCCCATTTTAATAGTCCTGCAAGACTAGGTTACACTGCAGTAACAATGAATTCCAAAATCTCAGTGGCTTAAAATGACCAAAAAAAAGAGAAAACTTATTTATTCAAAGCCTGCAACTTTCACTGTATGACAACTCAGAATTACATCTCCATATCAGTTGCACTCCTTAACAATCACCAAGAGTGCAATTGACAAGAATGCTGTAGTTCTTAAATATTTCTGCCCATCTTGCTGCTATTCATTTATTATTGGCTAAAGCAAATCACATGGCTCTGTCTAACTTCAAGGAGACAGGGAAAGGCTTTACTACTATGCATCTTGACAGAGGAAAAGCAGAAATAGTGGTGATTAGCACAAATTCTATCCATTAACCTTTTACCTACTAGTTTTAATAATAATTGATATTCCCTGCCTAAGTCACTAGTTTTACTAAAAATTGTAAGATGGTGATTTTCTAATTTTATCATTTATTTTGCCTTTATTAGCTGATATTCTTCTGTAAAGTCAAACTATTTGACTATCCTGAAATACAGTTTTTGTGGAAAGGCAGGTCACATGCCTAATTCTTTTTCTCTAATAACAAATATTTATGAACTTGGTTTAATAGCTGCCTCACATGGTAATAATAAATGTTTTTGGTTTCCTCCCTTTTAAGTGTTTTTATATTATTAATCAGTTTTCTTAGAATCAATGTATCTCCATCAATTAAAATCATTTGTATTAGAAGCTCAGATTTTCACAACTTTGATACAGGGAACTCTTTCTAGATTTGGCCTAAAATTTTTTGACATGACCCCATTAATCTTTGACAGCTTCCTTGCTTTTCTGCACAAAATTTTCCAGACTTACTTTGTACCTTCCCTGCCCAAGATCTGGAAAGACCCATTTCTCCAATGATTCCTGGTTCTTTTTAGTGGAGAGTGGTAGTAGTGTGCATTACCTGGTCACTAAAGTGCTCATTGCTCATGGGGTAATATTACTTTTAGAATTTAAATGGGTAAAACTATAAAATATGTATTTAAAAAAAAATCATATAGGGCTTCCCTGGTGGCGCAGTGGTTGAGAGTCCACTTGCCGATGCAGGGGACGCAGGTTCGTGCCCCAGTCCACGGCCAGCTCAACTTCATCATTACAGCATTTTACTTGTTTTTTTTCTTATAGCATTATCTTTTTTCTTTTACAATGAAATGTGTGAATCATGGCAAAGTTATCATAATTACTTCTAAAATTTCCAATCGTGAAAGTCTACAGTTACTTTCTCAAAGTGGAAAGTAGTACAATAATCGCATCAGACTCTCTGAGGGAAAAAAGGAAGTGAATCTAGAATCAATTAATTTTTGAAAAGGCTGCATATCATAAACTGCACTGTTAAGATAATCATAAAACATATTATTAAATTAGAGACTTTGAAAAGCTGTGACATAAAAATGTCTGTTTAGGGGCTTCCCTGGTGGCGCAGTGGTTGAGAGTCCGCCTGCTGATGCAGGGGACACGGGTTAGTGCCCCCGTCCGGGAAGATCCCACATGCCGCGGAGCTGCTGGGCCCTGTGAGCCGTGGCCGCTGAGCCTGCGCATCCGGAGCCTGTGCTCTACAACGGGAGAGGCCACAACAGTGAGAGGCCCACGTACCGTTCTGTTTAACTTTGTTGAGACTAGTATTTCCAAAATGGAATTAGTTTTTCATGGAACATATTCAGGGAAATACTAGTGTAAAGTTTAAGGATAAGGCTCTCCTTCGCAATTCAGTCTATACACTGGTGTTAAGATCTATTATTATTATACATAATCTCAGATGTCTTATAAACACATAAAAATGAGATCCTCTATCATAATGATTTTCAGGAACTTTCTCTATTCCAGAAAAAAGAAGCAATAAAAATTCTATTAGATTGAATGAGCTAATATAAAATAAGGCTTTTTGAACTCTGCAGTGAAAGGACCCTATAAATAGATGCTAATATTGTTTTCTGTATCTTTGAACAGGTTTTTTTTCAAAAGATAGCTCAAAGTAAATAATTTATAATTTTATCTATGGAAAAGTTCTTACAGTGTAATCAACTTCTAGTCCATAGCTATGGATTAATCTTATATGAAATAATTCGGTTTCCTGTATTGCCAATAATGTGTGATTCTGTTCTCTTATTAAAGAAATATTTTCTGAAAAAGGCCATAAATATAGTTTTACACATAAACACACACACATGTCCATATAAAGTGAAAACATGTTCCTCCACTTCGAGTCTCCTTAAAAGCTGTAATTATTACATTACATATATATTTTATGTTAACATAATAGTTAAAATGCAAAGTAGTTCTATAAAATGTTCATTAAAAATCTTCAAAATTTATGTTAATATGTTTTGCTCTTTAAGGCAATTGATACATAAGGTTATTTTGAATATGAATATGAATTTTACATTCCAGTTACTGAAAATTCAAAAAGGCAGACCCATAAATATGTTATTATTAAACGTGATATAGCATGTGTACCTTGAAAATTGTTTCTATAAGTCTGGCATGTATAATACAAGGGAAAGGAGATACCCTTCTTTACAGTATTGTTTAAGCTCTCAAAAATAAACTTTATGCAAAAAGACAGGGATATAAGTTCATTTAATTTCTCAGTTGGGAATTCTTCATTAGATACAGATGTCTTTAACTTTTTTCTGGACCATGACTATTGTAGTCAGATTATTTTCCCACTATTTTGTCTTAGTGGTAATTGAATTCACTTTGAATCTCTGAATTTCATGTTGCAATTTTCAAAAGATTCTCTTAGAAAGAGGACTGGAAAATATAACCATGAATTTTTTGTGAGGATTAAAATCTAATAGGCAACTTTTGGTTGATATGTTTACTACTTAAGCTTTAGAAGGAAGCACAGTTCACTGGGAAGCACAATGGTTCCAGGTAATGTTTGTGGAGGGCTTTGCGCCTGGAGCCCTGTATAAATGTAAGAAGCGTCTGAGTGAGCTGAGCCTTAACAGCACTTCGATTACTGTCCACAGAGGACTTATTTGACAGCTACTATGGCATCATGGCAAAAAAAAAAGTTTCTAGGCAGCAGCTCTCATTTCTTGCACTTCTTAGTGCTCTGTATTTATTGACTGTGGATTTCCCTTAGAGCAATCATAGACAAAGCAATTACTTTACAATGTTGATGTGGTCTAGATCTGGTATACCACCAGCAGAGCTTTGTAATAACATTCAGCAGAAAGTGGTGAGTACTAAAGTCATGTTCTGTCTTTCCATTTTGTCTTTCTCGTGCTGGGTTGTCATATCCCAGTTCACATGACTGGGGGTGTAACATATTTGCTTTAGGTACTTTTCTCAGAGACAGCACAATTAAAGCATGGAGGGGGTGGAGTGGGGCAGAAGAATTACCAACATTTATAACAGGCTCCATTTTATCTTCATTCCACATCCATTGTGTTATGACTAGAGAATAATGACGATTTCTCCTGGTTTTCTCTTTTCCCTTTTTTTTCCTCATTGTTTACCCTTGTAAAAAATGGGCAAAAATATGCAGACATAGTAGGATCCTTAGGGAGGATCTATGACATAAATAAATTAGATAATGTATGTAAAAGTTCATGGTATGAGTGTGCCCAATATGTAAAAACTATTTTTTAAAACTAGGTATTATTCATATTTAAAATAAACAGCTGAATGAGAGTTTGGGACCATAGTACTTTTTTTTGGCAACAATTCAAATGAAGAATTCTAAAATTCAGATAATTTTCTTTTCCTTACTTTCTTCTGTGCTTTAATAATTATGAATTATAAAGAATACTTTACTTTTGAATATATGACCATGTCACATACATTTTAGACTTTTATACTTTGCCAGAAAATTCTTCCAAACAAAATATTCACTTCAACTGATTCTTTTAATTCTACTCTTGGATATCTAGTCCAATCCATATGTACTCCAGAGAACTTTTCTTAGATCCAAACACTTTTTATTTCAGAAACATCATTACTAAGTCTTATTGTACTTCATGAAAGCTGTGCAGCTTAAATAAAAGTATTCTTTTTTCTCTTTATAAATTCCAACTCCTAAAATAATGAGGTTCAGCTTTATTTTTCTAATAATAAGAATAAAATATTTTGCCTAGGGTTACTTGTCTTCCCTTTTCATATCTTCAGTTGTCCCTTTTGGAGACTAGTTACAAGTATTTAATTCAGGAATAAAAAAGTATTAAGTGTTTTTAATGCTAGTGAATACATCTGTCCTGCCAAAGTAAGTTGCTGTTGGCTACAGAGCTAATTCTTTTGGCAGAAGTTTGATTCTTATTGTTTGCATATAATTAGTGAGTTGGATGCCTGTGAAAACAAGATAATTTCTAAAAAAAAAAAAAAAAAAAAAAATCTACAGATGGACCACAACTGTGGTTATGGCAGCAGCAATTTATTTTACAGTCTTTTAACTCACTATATTCTGTCCTCCAACCTCAGTACCACCATCTCTTCAATCCAAAATTGCTTGCAATTCTTTATACTTAAGACAGCTCTATGAAAGAAACATAACAAAGAAAACATATGATATAGTCTAGTTACTCATATTTCTGAAGAATTTCCAGACTCCGAACCTCCACTGGCTGTTTCAGAGGCCTTCAGTGAAGAATGATTCTTCCCTGGAACTCAGATACCTGCCAAGCTCTCAACTATCCCTTTAGTGGCCATGAATAATTGTTGGTATATGTATTAGTCTGCTCAGGCGGCAATAACAAAATACCACAGACTGGGTGGCTTAAACAACAGATATAGTCTCACAGTTTTGGAGGCTGGGAAGTGGAAGATCAAGGTGCCAGCAAGAACTTTCCTTCTTGGATTGGATTTCCCCTTCTCACTGTGTGCTCACATGGTCTTTCCTCAGTACATGCAGGTTGAGAAAGAAAGGAAGTAAACTTTCTGGTGTCTCTCTCTTTTAATTTTTTTTTAATTAAGGTATAATTGACATAACATTTTATTAGTTTCAGATACACAATATAATGATTTGATACTTGTTATTTGATACTTGATATTTTAATGTTGTTAAATGATTACCACAATAAGTCCAGTTAACACCCATCACCATACATAGTTACAATTTTTTTTCAAGATCCACTCTCCTAGCTACTTTCAAGTACACAATACAATGTTGTTAACTATAAGTCATCATGCTGTACATTACATTCCCATGATTTATTCATTTTGTAACTAGAAATGTGTACCTTCTGACTTGCTTCACCCAATTTGTCCACCCCCACCCCTGCCTCAAGCTACCACCAATCTGCTCCCTGTATCCATGGACTCATTTCACGTGTGTATGTGTTTGTTTTTTGAGATTCCGCATATAAGTGAGCTCATATGGCATTTATCTTTTTTTTTTCCTGACTTATTTCATTTAGCATGATGCCCTTGAGGTCCATTTATGGTGTTACAAATGGCAAGGTTTCCTTCTTTTTATGGTCAAATAATTCTCCATTATATATACATATCACATCTTCTTTATCTATTCATCCATTGATGGATATCTAGGTTGTTTCCATGTCTTGGCTATTATAAATAATGCTGCAAAGAACTTGGGGGTGCATTATCTTTTCAAATTAGTGGGTTTTTTTCCTTTGGATAAATAACCGGAAGTGGAATTGCTGGATTATATGGTAATTCTAATTTTAATTTTTTGAGGAACCTCCATACTATTTTCCATATTAGCTGCACTAATTTATATTCTTACCAAAAATGCACAAGGGTTATCTGTTGCCCACATCCTCACCAATATTTGTTATTTTTTGTCTTTTTGATTGTAGCCATTCTAACAGATGTGATGTGACATCTAATTGTGGGTTTGATTTGCATTTCCCTGATGATTGGTATTGTTTAGCACTTTTTCATGTACCTTTTGGCCATCTATATGTCTTCTTTGAAGATTATTTGGTCTTTTTGCTATTGAGTTATATGAGTTCTTTGTATATTTTGGATATTATCCCTTTATCAGAAAAATGATTTGCAAATATTTTCTCCCATTCAGTAGGTTGTCTTTTCATTTTGTTGGTGGTTTGCTGTCTTTTCTTGTAAGGACACTAATCCATCTAACCCGGACCCCAAGCTTATGGCCTCATTTAACCTAATTACTTCCTTACAAACCCCATCTCCAAATACAGGCACACTGTGGGTTAAGGCTTCAATACATACATTTTGGGGGAACAAATCATGTAGTCCATAACAGTATGCTTAGCACCTGAATTTTAGATATTCAAAAGAGGTCTACTATTTATAGTAACACATAAGTTTTATATATTTAATGATGAAGATAAAAAGTAAAGTTCTCTCAATGTACAATAGCATAGCTGCTTTGGAAAGCAGTTTGGTAGTTTCTTAAAAATTAAACGTAAGTTTACCTTATGACCCAATAATTTCACTACTAGGAATCTACTCCCTTAAAATGAAAACTATGTTCACAGAAAGACATGAACATGAATATTCACAGCAGCATTATTCAGAATAGCCTGACACTATGAACAATCCAGATTTCCATCAGTTTGGCAAGCAGATAAATAAAATGTGGTATATACATGCAAGTCAATACTATTCAGTATAAAGAGAATGAAATACTGATACATGGCTTCAACATGAATGAACCTCCAAAACATTATGCTAAGTGAAAGAAGCCAGATGCAAAAGGTTACATGTTGTATGATTGTATTTATATGAAGTGTTTCGAAGAAAAAAATTTATAGAGAAAGAAAGCAGAGGTTTCCTAGGGCTGGTGAGGGAGCAGGACTGATTACGAATGGGACTCCAGGGAACTATGGGCGGGGGGGATGTTGAAAATGCTCTAAAACTGAATTGTGGAGACGGATGTACAACTCTGTGCATTTAGTATCCCTGTATCATTTTATTTACTGTCAAGTCAGATTCTTGCCATTTTTCAGTAAGATTCAGTCCTATTATCCCCCTGAAATAATCTTTGATTTCTGGAACTCATTTCAGTGTTGTCTCTAACCCTTCTGATTTCAGGAAAGAATTCTCCTCTCTAAACATTACTTTACCCTAGAGGACTTAAGTTTCTTAGGTTTTCTTTATGTGAAACCTTTTCTCTTCTCTTATCAAAGAAACTTGACCTCCAGATTACCTGACAGATGCACTACAAAAGGGCACATTTATGAGAGAGTGGATGTTGCAACATGGTATAGATGAAAATGTTTGGGCTGTTGGAAAGAGAGCATCCTCTATTCAAATCCTGGCTCTATTTCATGCTAGCTGAGTGATTCTGTCTAGGTTACCTAATTTTTCTGAATTTATCTTCTCATCTCTAAAATATGGATGACATCAGCAGGATTGTTGGGAATATAAGTTAAAAATTAGTGGTAGGGCTTCCCTGGTGGCACAGTGGTTGGGAGTCCGCCTGCCGATGCAGGGGACGCGGGTTCGTGCCCCAGTCTGGGAAGATCCCACATGCCGTGGAGCGGCTGGGCCCGTGAGCCATGGCCACTGAGCCTGCGCATCCAAAAAATTAGTGGTAGAAGTTATACAATGTTTGTAACATAGTTTATATAGCCTTTTAGTATTAAATGTGTTCTCTTCTTTTATTCCTGGAAAATATTTCTTTAACATATTGTACAATTCATACATTTAACTAATTCAAAATTACACTGCCTGTAGCTAAATAGGATTTCTCTCCATAACTGAAGAAAATTATTGAATCAGTGATTAAGCGTAATGACACAACCACCAACAACACTGTTGTTTTGAGTATAATGGGCACAGCAAAATAACTTTCAAGGGCAATATAAGAAGGCAGCTTATGTCAAATATTTGTCATATGATTTAAGTCTTTTTATTCAATGTTATGGGCTTGAACAAACCTATAGCATTTAATGATTATATGATACAATCTACTAGCATGAGCCTTTGTGGGAAGTGACTGGTTGGTTTCACTTTAATTCATTTTAGAGAGGTTCTTATCACAGCTAAGCCAGAGAAAAAAGAGTTTAGAGGGTAGCTATTATTTAAAGATAGGACTGCAGCAGTCACTTGGGATTTACAGGAACAACATTAACAGAAATAGGGGTCCACAAATTGTTAAGAATTTATATAAGTCCTTTACCACAACCCACTAGATTTTTTTAAGGTATAAATATGTTTTTATCTCTTCAATAATGGAGATTAACTTTACCATTATGCATTTGAAATGTTTCCAATCCATTTCTTAGCACCCAGCTAAATCTCTATGATATCAATCTTCAGGTTCTTATCACAGTCTTACCTTTCTATTAAATATTAGTATACGAATCCTTCAGCAAGTTAAGAGTCATATGACTCTGTACACCCAACATATGATATTAATTTTCTAATCAATAGATTTTTAAATGCATTGTACAAAGCAAAGAAAACGAACAAAACCAAAAGAGAAGCTTGCTATTGAGAAGCAGAACATTCTTCTGAAATGTTAGATTGAAACTCTGGTGCTCCCTTGCCTTGCTTTCTTCTGTTCAAATAGAGATTGTGGTTAGTTGGTATTGAGAAAAAAGGAAAATGTTGTAGATTAATACGTAAAATAGGCAACAGGGTAGAAACTGAGTATGATAGCTTTGTTTCTTCTCTGCAAAACAAGGAACAACAATCAGAAGTTCTCTAAACTCAGAAGTGCTTCTTATGGTTTCATAATTGATTTAGATATATATCATTTCTAACATGCAAAAGTAAAGAAAATAGACACAAGAAAATGTATGGATATGTCCAAACAGTTTTGATTTTGAAAATTCATTGTAATTTGAATATATTACTATTATCTTTAAAATAGAGTTGCACATCTGCCTTCTTTTAACTTCAAAATCGTCAAAGCAATGTTTCCCAGAGTATCTTACAATAATGATTTTTTAGAGATTATTATTTTCCTTATTCTATTTAAACAAAGATTCTAGGTCTACACATACAACACACACACACATTTATAGTTGCTATATTCTATATTTACAAAGCTGAGGCTGAAGAGTGTGGATGATAAGGATCCGGACACAGATGTAATTTTAATCCTAGGTCCACTATTAGTACTGTGCCACTTTAAGAAATTTAGTTAAACTCTCAAAATCCTTGCTGCTTTATCTGTAAATTGGTGATAATAATAATATCTACAAGCTATGGTTGTTTTGAAGATCATATGCTGCATACATAGTAAATAATACATTTTAGTTAATATTGTATATTTACTGATAGAGCCTTTAATATTTTTATTCCCCCAAAGTTTGACCATGAAAGAAATAGTCAATGGAAAAATTAATATTTCTCTGTAATTATATTATTTTTCTTTATGGGTTATCACATCATCATAGCATTTAAAGGAAAATTCAAAGTTTTGTTTCAATTTCTAAAACCAGGCTGTTTCAACCCTTGCATGTGGTAGGGGTATGCTTAATAAAGTGTTTATTCTTTCTTGATAATTACCAACAGATAGTCTATTTCATGCTTTCTTAAATTTCTCTGACTTCCTATTGCTTGCCTTTCTAGTTATTGGATCACTATAGAGCAAACTGTGTGGACATCAGTAGGTCTCACTGATAAGTTCAGTTTTTTGTAATTTAAAAAAATAGCAAACATTCAATTTTGTAAATGGAATTGATTGAATACTTTAAATTAAATAGCAACTTTAGCTAATAAAGTCCTCCTTAGAAGCTTAAGACACTCTTAAAAATAGAGTAGATGAATTCATTATTCTATGAAATTTACTTTGATCTTGAGATTGCTCTATCCCACCCAACTAGCTAACCAAACAGGAGTTCAATTTCTATATGTAGCATGTGGGTTCTTTGTCTTTTAATTCTCTGTAAGTCAGCATGTTTCCAAGGAAACTGAATTCAGTTTTTAGCTGTGTACTGCCAAACACAAATTTAGGCTATGAGTAGGGTCTACCTGGATCAAGATGACATACAATATTAATCTTGTAGTGACTAAAAAATCACCACAATACCATATAAGACCCTTTGAAAGCATTCCAAAAGATGTTGTATCTTCATTTTGGGGTACTTTGTATAACAGAAACAGTTATATTATTCTTGATTATCACCAAGACAAATAATGCCAAATGATATCACAGTTTTCTGTAACCTTAGTGGTATAAGAAATTTGCATGAGGATCAGAATAAAAGAGAGACTTTTGCATTTTATTTATCTATCTAGATGATAGGAGCACAGATTACCAAGGATGGTGAAGAGCATATATATCTTCTGCTACTTTTTGTGTAATGCTAGAATCAACTTTCTTCATACTAGAAAATAAATTACTGTTCTCAAGCAAAGTCCTTGTTTTTATTATATATCAGATTCTCTTATAATTTCAAAAGTATTATTCTTTTCTAAATTTTTATATTAATTAGGAAAAGAAAGTTAATTGTTCTATTGTTATGAAAAAGTAGCATAGTATTAAAATAAAATTCTTCTTTATAAAAAATATTTTGAGAGTTTTATGAAGAATCTAATACTTGGAAATCTTGACATAACTAAGATGAAGCTCAAAGCTTCTTTTAAAAGTAAAATTATCAGAAGATTGGAAACTTTTATTTTATAGTTACTGAAATAAATTATTATGTATATATAAGACTATATATAACTATTTTTATATATATATATAAAACTTTTGAATCTGAAATTTGTTAATTTGGGGTGATGATAGTTGTAATATTAAAGAATACCCAATTTTCAGAAAAAAGTAGAAAAGTAGCTTATTTTTTTGACTTGAGTATCAGACCTAAAGAATTTACATAGATAGTAAAGAGTTATTTGCATGATGTATTTTCTTGGGATAGTGAGCCTCCTTTTAAGATTAGATTGTTCCTCAGCATTTAGGAATAAGTTCTGTCTGGGAGAAACAAAATGGGTGTATAAAAGTGCACAATTTGTTGAGCAATAACAATCGGGGATAGATAAAGCAGATTTTAGACAATTTCTTATATTTTTTACTCTTAAGTCTGTTATAGTATTTTCTGGTAGCTTCTAATGCTCTCTCTAAACACTCATTCTCATAATTAATTATATCTTTGTGTATCTACATTAGTTCACTAGTCTGAAAAATCATCATCTAATGGAGGACATTTTTAGGTTTTAGGGAGTACAATGATATCAGTTAGGAGTTAGTCTGGTAAAACACAAAATTACTGGGAATCATCTGGCTTCCTCCTGAAATTTGCTTTTTTCTTGGGTATAGATATGTTTTGAGTATGGCATGTCTAATATTCTATATCTTGAATGCAAGATTGATTAATGCTCTCATTAAGCAGCAGAAACATGCACAGACTATTTTATACAAAGCAAGCTTCATTAAGGAGGACACATTTGTCTTTTTTTTTTTTTTAATCTTACACATTAATCCTCAGTGCCTAGAACAGTGCCTTACTCCTAAGGCATGGATGATACATCTGCAGAAAAGGTTCTGAATAAAATATTCGTATAGTCTAAAGATCTCTTTAATAAAGCTAATGAATCAATGTTTTTTTTTTCTTTGTATTAAACCCAAAACAATAACAAATCAGTTTTTAGTTTGAAAGAATGGTCAAAATTTATTGAATTGAAATTATAAACCTTTTACCTGCTCCTCCCCACTTAAAACACCCTGAATTATTGTCATGTTCACTTTCATTTGTATTAAGTAAAACTAATTTTGAATGGAGAGGAAAAAATAGAATTACTTATACTTGACTAAGTGGTTTGAATTTTTTCCCCTATCAAACCTACCAAAGGTTTTACCTCGTTATATTTCTAGCTTAGGGTGATGGTTCTTTTACTAATTTCCTATGACACAGTGAATTTTTCCCCCTTCATTGTGACGTTCCTTTAACTTGTATTTTCATCACCTGGGTAACTCAACTGACAAGTATGTATATGAACACTGACACATCTCATCGATATATATTGTAGTCAAGGAGAGTAATTTGTCCAAAGATCATAGCCTGCCTAGCAATTTATCTCACACCTGCCCAGACAGACACAACAGTCTAGCTCATCTATCAAAGTTCATGATGTAAGCTCAGTGGAATTTGAAACTTACAATAAGAAAATGAAATGGGTGTAATCAAGATGACATGCAAGGTGCCATAGAGCATACAGTTACAGGGCCATACTTTAAATCAATTATTTGTCAACATCTAAACATTCAAGTATATTTGAAAATATATATGTTAAGTATATGTTTTTCACATTATGACTTCAACCAATGTTTCATGGATTTTAAATATAATAATTTCCCATCATGAACATGTAAGTTTGTAGAAACACTTAAAAATCTTTGAAATCTTTTAACTTAGAATTATAAACTAGGGGTTATGTCCTAAATACATAGAAAGGCACATTACAAATAGAAATCTTTGGTTCTGTGTTTCCAGCACATTTTCATTGTCTCATAGAATTCAAATGCTAGAATAAATTCTGACATTAGTCAATCCAACTTAATGCAATAAACATTAATCCTTTCCAGTTCATTATGGTGGCATCTTAACATCTTTTAATGTTTTAATATATTACTTTCAAAATCTTGTTCACCAGAATGAGCACTTGAAGTAGATAACAGATAATGGTAACCCTACTTTACAGATGAGAAAACTGTAATTTAGAGAGGCTAAGAAATTTGTTCAAAGTCATAAAACTACTACAAGTACCAAGAACAGACTCTCGATCTCATGAAACCAAGCTGTTTTTCCACGATTCAAAACTGCCTTTTATAGTATTTATGTGTTTCAGAAAGAGCTGGAATGGACCTTGGAGGGCATCTGGTCTAACCTACCTGACTTTACAGAAAAAAAAAATGAAGTTCAGGGTGAGAGGATAGAACTAAGATGAGAATTCAGGTTCCTAGAATCATCCACAAGATATGCTTTCTAGAACAAGCGTCTCCTAAAATATTTGGTATGGTACTTGTTTACATTAGAGCATGTGAATTTATTGTCTCTATTTTAGCACTAATAATATAGAGGTAACATTTTCCAAACAAACTGTTCTAACCAGGAGATGATAGATGATTTTTTTAAGTGCCTATTCTCAAAACCTGTATATATCCAGGCACCACACTAACAAGAAAACCTTGTGGTTTGAAATTTAAATGAAAAGCATCATTCTTATGTACCATGAACCCACTGAAAGAGTTCAACTTTTGTTTTCCTACTCTTTATTTCAGCTTTGTAGATAGCAGAATTAGTCCTTAGAGCATAACTATATAGTCAGAGAAATAATAGTTCACCTGAACATGAAAACCTTAACTATTGGTTTCAGTTTATAGTTGGAAATTTTAGCATCTTTGTTGTATAGATTACATTTTAATATAAATAAGTCAGTGGATAAAAAACACATTTTGTTTTTAGGTAGACTTAGGAAATTAATGTTAATAATAAGATCTTAAGTATATTAGCATCTAGTTAAAATAACAGCATTTGAATTAATTGATCTATTTATTCCTACTCTAGCCATCTTCAGATTTCATACACATGTAGTACAGCGTACATGTTAAACAAATTAATAAGACATGGTGTGATAAATATCCTAAGTTCCACTTTTCCAAATGGTTCAAATGTACATAAATGTTTTGAAATTTATGTAAAGATTTGTGAAACTTATGTCTGTGCTGGCAAGGAAGAAGGGGAAAACAATCTGAAGGGATTAAATTTATTTAATTTCTCTGGGTCAGATGCTTCAAAATCCAGTACTTCAGAGAATGAAAATATGAACAAAGATCCAATTTGTCACATATTTTAACAGTTCAATAGATCTCCTCATCTATGAACTAGAGAACTATTTATTGTCTGCCTGGGTTTGAGATGAGGAAATGGAAACAGTGGTTGAATCCCATGATAAGGTTGTGAGGTATCATCCTCTTCATTTCTTAGAGTACTATTGTTATTGATGCGAGCACAGAGAGAGCAGGTCACAAAGATCCAATATCATAACTTTTGTGTAAATAGTATCAGATTTTGGGGCTTCCCTGGTGGCGCAGTGGTTGAGAGTCTGCCTGCCGATGCAGGGGACACGGGTTCGTGCCCCAGTCCGGGAAGATCCCACATGCCGTGGAGCGGCTGGGCCTATGAGCCATGGCCGCTGGGCCTGCTCCACAACGGGAGAGGCCACAACAGTGAGAGGCCCGCATACCGCAAAAAAAAAAAAATAGTATCATATTTAGCAGCCAGAACAACACTGAACTTGAAGTTAGGAGATGTACAGCTTGGTTTTGTCCTCAAGTTTCTTTGGTGTCCTTAGTGCTCACATAACCTCAGACATCTGTTTTTTCAGTTACAAAAGATTGAAGTTAGACTTGAGGATGTGACTTTCCTTCTACTTGTGAGTCTGTCATGAGGCAACACTCAGAAGATCTTTCTGAAGTGTTGGATTTATTGGTTTTGATATCCTTGAAATCTACCTTGGTTTCTATTCAAAGATAACTCATATTAATACAGCTCATTTATCCTTTGGCTAACTGTTGGGCATTCACTAACTACTGGACTGTCCAGCCTGCACTGTGGAAAGTGTACCCATCACCACACAGCACTGTGAGGCTGCAGTCATTACATTGGTTTAAGACTATGCTATCTGCTATCCTTCAGCTGGTAAGAATTACTGTACCCTCTCTTCAGATGAACTATTTCATTAGGCAATATGTGACCTCTGGTTGGAGCGTATTATTCTAATAATTACCCCGAGAGATGGAGAAAACTGATTACCTTAGCCTTTTAGCATCCTTATTCTTTATGATGAACTTTTGCTGCTTCTAGAGTTACAAAAATGCCATAGTGTCTCTTAAGTTTGGCTTATGTAGCTCTCAGAGAACAATTGTGGCGTTTGATAAGTTTTATGCCATGGCCACAAATCTTTTTTATGAGCTATCGTTTGCTCTATTATGATAACCTTAAGACTAGCACTGTAATTTTACTTTAGTATTGCAGAGTGCTTTTACTGTGTTTTCAGATATTTTCATTTTTCAAGCACAAAAATGAGACTGTCTAAAAGCTGTGGCTGTACTATATGTGAATGAGTTTTCGTCTTGTTTAAGTAACCAAAGAATAAATAAGAGCAATCATATAGTACAAAGGGACATTAATGAGGGGAAAAATGTTACTTCAAACCATTCCTGTAACTTTATATTATTTGTTTCTGTATACAAATCTTAATAAGATTTCTGTCTTTTTCTCACTATTGCTGTCAACTAATTTTTCCTTGTCAGCTTTTGCCTTGATAGCAATGTCAGTAAAGTTTGTACATAAAGATAATATTTTTTCTTTTGACAAAACTACTACTATATTGCCTCAGTTTTCCATTTGGCATAACAAATACTTAAAGGCCAAGAAGGTCTAGAATACATTTAAAAAAAAAGAAAAAAAAATCGTACATCTTTGTGTTTTGATATTCTTTTCTTTCAGATGCAAATTTTATGACTGTTAATAACTAACATTTAGTAATAATAGTTATTATTTATTATGTATTATGATGTGTTAGGCAATGCATCCTGTGTTTTATATTCATTGTTTTTGGTGGATATCATCCCCATTTAACCACTGAGTAATAGAGGCTTAAAAAATTTACTTTGGGGACTTAACCAAAGACTTAGAAAACAGATTATTATAGTCCATTGAGAGTCATTAGAACAAAGCATATCTTATTGCCACATATTCCCTCATGCTTTTCTAACTCCCTGAAGCAATTAAATAAGAGGAAAAGTGTAGCCTAAACTAAGTATGTGTTATTTTAAGTTTTTATTCATTGCTAGTTATGAATTTCTTGTTAATTAAAGGTACTTAATGACTGATGACTTTGAAATCATGTGACAATCTATTTTAACCAAAATAAGATAATATATGCCATCCAGAGAGTTGTGCCTTTCTTAGCCCCAGTGGTCACCTATGACCTGAGTTGTATCATAATGCAAAACCTTTTGTGGCTTTTTATGCTGAAATCACCTTCAGAGCTTTCTTCATGTTTTTCAGAATGTCCCCAGTGATCAGTGATATGCATCTGTATTCACTGAGGATGAAAACATTTTTCCAAATTGGTCAAAGTTAATCAAATGAAATTAAAACTCAGTGCTGAGGCTTCCCTGGTGGCGCAGTGGTTGAGGGTCCGCCTGCTGATGCAGGGGACACGGGTTCGTGCCCTGGTCCGGGAAGATCCCACCCACGGAGCGGCTGGGCCCGTGGGCCATGGGCCGCTGGGCCTGCGCGTCCGGAGCCTGTGCTCCGCAACGGGAGAGGCCACAACAGTGAGAGGCCCGCGTACCACAAAAAAAAAAAACAAACACTCATTGCTATACTTGGCATATGAAATATTCAGTAAACTTGAGTTTTATTATTGTTCTTAGCATTAATATTTTAAGTTTATGTCTGTTAACTACACTGAATGACCAAATTAAATACTGTTTGCAGCACTAAGAGTAATGAGATTAATTTTCTTATTTGGCTTTGGAATGACTCCAAAGGCAGGTCTAAAGGAAAAAATCTAAAATTTCTTTGATTAGTGACAGTATGAGGTAAATGCATACTTTCTCAAGTGATACAATGAAGGGCACTGTTAATTTGAATAATGAGGGCTAGTTTGTTTTATCAAAAACCCTTTTCAGTGCTTGATAATAATTTCACAATTGATAATATAAAAATGAAATAATAAAATTAAACACTTATGTAGAGCCTACTGTATACCAGGCACTGTTCACTTTGTATCGATTCATTTCCACGTAACAACTTTGTGAAGTAAGCTCTATTATTATCATCACCATTTTATAGATGAAGAAAGAGAGGCATGAGCTAAAATGTAGTAACTTGACCAAGGTAACAGAGCCAGCAAGTGGCAAGGCTAGGATTTAAACCCAGATAGTCTGGCCCTGGAGTCTATGCTCATAAAGCTGGGGACAATCAGCAACAACCCCTTTAAAGTGAAATAGGAACTCATTGACTGACATAAAGATTTTGAGGTGAAATTTGAAAATAACTAAATCAACTTCATTAAATTGACTTTAAAAATTATATTTTTATGTTTTAATCAAAACCAGTAACACATTCAATTAGATTTCATATTCATATATTTGTTTTCCATTAACAAGAATTTTAAAAATCTTGCAAGACATATAAGTTTTGTTTAAATGGAATAATGGAGAAACTTCTGGTTGTTCTTGACACACAGCACTTTAAAATATTCATACAAAGTTGTCCAACATTTTGGAAAATGATGTTTCTTTATAAACATTGTTATTTTAAAGCACAATATACATGGAAAATGTTATAAATAAAATATACTCAAAAGACATTAATTTTCAGGTCACTAGATGCATTAAAGGCAATTAAAGAGAAATTTTGAATATTCCTGGTTCATATGAAAACTAGCTTATGTCGATCAATCTCACGAGCAAAGAGTGGCCTCTAGCTGTTAAAAAAAAAAAAAAGTTAAAATATAGAAAGATGTTTTAAATATGTCTCCTAGGAAACATTATTTTAATTTTGTTTTAAAGAAAAGAATCAATTTATAACAGTGATGCATGTTTTAAGACTTGTGAATTTGTAAGTTTTTACTGAGGAAATGAAAACAATAATTTGAGCATTTTTTTCCCTTCATTTCTATTATAAGTTTCTGCAAAATGTTAATTCCATTTTTTGGGAATTAAAATTCCTCTGAACTATTTTGCTGAATATATCTGAAATTTGGGTACATGGATAAGCTTTTAAATTACTTGAATAAAAAAGTTTATGCTTGCTCAATTGTAGTATTTTTTTGGTAAGAACTTACCTAATGCTTTTTACTTTAAGCAACATCTGCTACCTTTTGTCTTAATGATAATTTCAGGTATCCTGGGATTTGTCGCTAAAGTAATGTTAACATGAGATCTATTGTTATATGCTGAGATAATGAAGAAATATCACTTATATATTTAGATTCCATTTTGAGAGAATCTTAGCTGTTTCAGTTTGGTTTCTTGTTTGTCCAAAGGAGTTAATCACTAGAAATCTTACATGAGCCTATCCGTGGAGATTTGTGAGAAAGGGAATCCTTGTGCACTGTTGGTGGAAATGTAAATTGGTGCAGCTACTATGGAAAACAGTATGGAGGTTTCTCAAAAAACTAAAAATAGAACTACTATAAAATCAATTTTACAAATCATTTTTAGAGAAGACTGTAAAAGGTTGAGAGCTTGCTAGAAATAAAGAGCTAAATTCCTTTACAGTTACTTAGAAAGAGAATTTCTTGCTGGAAAAAGTCAAAGTACATACACTAAGCTACTATTTTTTTTTTTAATTTTTAAAGAAAAAATTATTTGTGTCTCCAAAATCCAAACTACTTTAAGCTTTCATCCATGATGGGTGTAATTTTACTATATATATATTTTTTTTTTTTTTTTT
>NW_006782062.1:1172655-1222643 GCF_000442215.2 Lipotes vexillifer
TTTTTTTTGCAGTACGCGGGCCTCTCACTGTTGCGGCCTCTCCCTTTGTGGAGCACAGGCTCCGGACGCGCAGGCTCAGCGGCCATGGCTCATGGGCCCAGCCGCTCCGCGGCATGTGGGATCTTCCCGGACCGGGGCACAAAAAACCCGCGTCTGCATCAGCAGACGAACTCCCAACCACTGTGCCACCAGGGAAACCCTACTATTTTTTAAAAACTGTTTTTCTCTCATTTTTTTTGGAATGAATCATTGAAAATATTAATGATTAGGGAGCTTAAATTATTTCAATTTGCTATTATGTTACAATATTGTTACCATGCAAAAATTTGTTCTTAGATCATTTCCCATGAAATTATATTTTTTCAATTCTAATACAATGTCTAACAATGCTAAGGTTTTAATCTCTGATATCTTTTATTAAAATGTTACTGAAAGAGATCATATTTTCCCACCTTTGGAACACTGCTACTTCAGAATTTAAACATAACTTTAATTACCGAAGCCTGGTGGAGCAGGAATTGCTGAGGGAGGGAAATGTTGCTGAATTAGAACTTGAACTTGAGTCAAGAGTTAATCATTTTTAGGATTGTGCTGGTCTCTTAATAGTGCTTGTTTGAAACTTCCAGAAACACATTTCCACCTTAACCCCATTCAGGAACATTGATTTACAAGTAAATTATAGGTGCCACATAATGAGTAGTATGCATAAATACAGATTCTGGCTTTATTTTGCTCTTCTTTGGTAGAGATATCTTTCCAATAGTGGGAAGTTTATCCTCTTATCCTGTGGGTTCTATGGAGAAAAATGATCTGTTAGTGCTTTTAAATGAAAATCCTGCTGACCAAGACTGCTTACTCTTGGCACCTGGGCAAAGGAAAAAAGGTGGATTTTTTTTTCCTTCAGAAAAAAGACAGGGAAAGTATTGTGTAACCTCTCATGTAGCTCATTACAAAATCTGAACTTCAAAAGACTGAACTAGCAATAAAAGGAAGAACAAGTTAGGATTCATAAATCAGAACTTTGAACTGAAATGAGAGAGTAGGACTTATAAACTCAGTCAAAATGACATCTGTCCAGAAACCACTGATGTATTCCTTAAAGTGCATGGGAAAGATTTGTAAGTCAAAAATATTTTTAATTTAGGATTTATTGGCATGATTCATGACTGTCCTAGATTTTATAAATCTGCTAATGAGCTTATAAATGTAGCAATTTTTTTGAAAATTTAAAGCGTATTGTATAAAGCTATTCTGAGGTATGTGAACTATTTTGTTTATATATTGTTTTCTTAAAATTCTAAGATTCAAACTAGAGAGTCATCTCCTTAGGTCTCAGTTATATGTTAATTTGGTACTTCAAGCCCGGGTTATTTTATGAGGAATGTTAATGAGTTTTGTGGGAATGTGTTTAATTTTTTATATTGAACATGAATCTGGTCTTATATGGTTGTTTTTCTTTTAATACTTCTTTATTGTTTACTCTGTGTCCAGCTGACTCACTTCTGTCATCACCTTCTAACTCTGTCTTACCCACACCAAGTATCTCTTTAGCAGGCAGACTCATTTATATTTCTTTCTAAGAACAAGAGTTTTGCAGAGTTCTTTACACAATTTACAGCATCTTCATGTTGCAAAAGCATCTTATTTTGAACTGGGCATTGCTTTGCCTGCTGAGTGAAAGGAAAATCAGAGCATCATCTTCAAACTGGATGGAGATGAATAACTGTATAATATCATTTATGGAAAAACAAGGTTTCTACACATTTATCAGTCATGAGGTTTATGTTATAATAAGTTCTTCCAAGGGCTTTATGTTGATATATCCACATATCAATACAGCCGTAGAATCTTTGGAGTAGAGTTGGATCTCAAATTTCAACTCATTTTGAGTAATAATGACTTTAGCTTTTTAAATCCATCCATGTGTGTAAATTTGATAAAGTCACTAAAATAAGATTAACTTAATTTGTTTTTATCAATTACTAAGAAATTCACAAGATTCAAATTCTAACATTACCAAGTGGTAGATTGTGAACAGTCTCCTCAATACCCACTTTCCCCAATCACCCAGTTCCTCTTCTCATGGAAACCAGTGTTGCAAATACGTTCTGAAAGATTCTTACTACAGTTGACCCTGAACAACATGGATTTGAACTGTGTGGGTCCACTTATACGTGGATTATTTTCAATAGTAAATACTACAGTACTACATGTTTCAAGGTTGGTTGAACCACGAATGCAGAACCATGGATGCGGCGAAACCTCAGGTACAGAGGAACCGCACATGTGGAGGACTGACTACAAGTTGTACACAAACTTTGAACTATGCAGAGGGTTGGCATCCCTAACCCCCAGGTTGTTCATGGGTCAACTGTATAATAATTTAAAACAATACAGAGGAGTATGAAGATTAAAATTTTAAAAAGTTAACCCAAATCCCACCTTCCCAATAACCATTGTTAATATCTCATAAACATTATTTTAATAATTTCTCAATGCACATATGCAGTTGGAAAGTAGAGATAGATGAATAGAGATGAATACATAGAAGTAATTTAATTAAATAATTATTTACATGTGATATTAGGAAAAGAGGTATTATATTTAATTTTGCTTCATTATAATATATATTAGTTTCTGAAAAAGCTCTACTATGTTATGGGGAAAAAAACCCTGAAAAAATTTGAGAGCTTGGGTTCATTGTGCACTTTTTGCTACCTGTTTCAACTTAGCATGGCACCCAGGAAATTTCTGCTTGTAAGATGTTGTAAATAGCATACTTACTACACCTTCTGAGGAACCCCAAATCTTGATTGCTAATATTTATTTATTTTTTTGTTATCTATATTATCAAGAATGCATTTTATTTTATAATAGTAATTTCCAACTTTTTATTAGTTTAATTGAAATGGATTCAATGCTTAGTACCAGTACCAGTTTTATTACTACAGTTGCTCCATTTCTGAGTGTTTTTGAGTAATCTCTTATTTAGTTGGATTTTTATTTTATAGTTTAAAAATGCTGGCCATTTAAACAAAGTTTTACATGATGTCATATATATATATAATAAAGCACAATTTCCACTTAATTTGGTCTTCAAATATTTTTTATTTGGTATTGCATTGAATTATTATATTTTAAAACACTTTACATTAACTTTTGTAAAAATACTACCTGTATCTTCTAGTACAAAACAAAACAAAACAAAACAAAACACTAAATTTGTTTCAGGAATGTAGAGATATTTACATCTTAAATACCAAAAAGTAAATTACAATACTGCTACACTGCAGTCATTTCTGCTTTTTAAAATACATAGTTTATGTGATAACATCCAATATGAAGAGCAGTTATGAACAACAGACATTTACATATACTTCCAAAGTCTTATTGAGACTATCCTATTTGCACTGGATACCAATCATAGGTGCAACCATAGTTAGTATCACATGCATATGCCTGTTGGTTCATAATGTGCATATTTGGAGTATTAATCCCATATTGCTGAGTGTTATCATTACAGTTCTGGTCAGTCCCTGTTGTATTACCAGTCCTAAAACTGGTCTGTATGCCAACAGACACAAAATGACTTTCAGTACTGATGTAATTTGTGATACTGTAAACACCATTTTGAGGTCTTGCCCCCAAATCTCTCTTAAGCAGATGGAAGTAACCTCTTGTTATAATTTTCTCTATATCTAAAGGTATTTAATCCATTGTTTCTTGTGCGAATAATGGGTCTGATGGACTCCTCTGCCCCTAGAATGACCTGAACCTATTCTTTTTAATTTGTTTCTCTCCAGAGTGTCCATACTTATTTCCAGATAGGGGCTCTTTCCAGCTTCCTTCTAATCAAGATGTGTCAAACCATATTTACTGTCTGCAGTCTTGGTCATCGGCGTAAGAAAACACGATATCAGGGGTTTAGTTGGTGGGGAAGAAGCTGGAGAGAATTGAGTGTGATGATCCCCAGGAGGTGGCTTTGCTAACAGTGAAGTCTTGAGGGGTTGGGGGTGGCAATAGCTGAACTGGAGCTACTGGACTAGAGACCAGTGGAACTAAATAAGGTTCTTTTATTGTTTTAAAAAGGGTTTATCAGTACTGTGGTCTTTAAAATTCTTTTATGCTTGAAGAAGCCTGCCCATTGCCTTTAAAGTTGAAGGATCACTGACTCTTTTATAATCAGAATTATTAAATCATTAGATTTATTGAATGATTTGAATATGGATTTCTGGTAGCTGATGAATGGTATAATTTTGTGTGTGTGTGTTTGTGTAAAAGATTCACCTACAGCAGGTCACTAGAATAGGGGGATAGATCTTAGAGAATCAGAAAAACTTATTGTTATGGTTTATCCTTCTTTTCCCCATCTTTACTGCCCCCTCTGGGGACTGCCTCATCTAATTCCCTGGGAACTATAGTTCATTAAACATGTGAACTTCTTTTACAAGTAATCAGTGGGGTATTTTTCAAACTCACAAACACATATTTGAGATCCCATGTGTGTATATTTTTAATAGCAAGGCTGTGTCTTCATAGGCAAAGTGAAGGAGCAAGTTAATGAATTTAATATTACAGATGGCCAATCTGAATAGTTCAAGCAAACATTATCTCTTCCTCAGTAGGAAATTTTTCTGCTTGAATTACTCTGGTAATTGCCTCAGGTCTCTACTTTACCTGAGTAGGCGAGGCGGTCTTCAGTTTCCTCTAAATATTCATAGTTAAATTAGACTTGACTGAAAAACTCAGCCTCACAGGGATTTCATGGGGAATTTGGAAGGTTCAAAGGGTTAGAGCCTGGTAGCCTGGCCCCTAAATAACAAAGTGACAGCATTGTTGCAGTTTCAGTTCAGGTGTGTGCTCCTATCTAGGTGGGTTGTTTTTTTATTTTGTTTGTTTGTTTTTTGGTCTCTTAAAATGTAATTTTTGATCTTTGGAAATATGAAAAATAGTTTCTTTTAGCGGAGAACACGGTATTCAGCTGATACTTGATATCTGACAAAATACAAATAAGTTCAAGTGAAAAAGAGTGGCTTATGATTTTCTCCTGCCCCCTGACCCTGGGACGTGGTCTGTGAGCTTATGACCCTATGATATTATTTAACAGAGGAGAATGCAACAGGAGACCCCTAGAGTCAGCTCTGAGAGAGATTTGGGCTGTGTCTGCTACTATGGGTGTAAGTTGTTGTTTTGGGTGGAGTGCACCTGATAAAACACATTTCTTTTAGAAAAGGAAGTAGGATTTGAGTTAGGCTAATGGGTGATGAATAAATCATTCTAAAGAAAAAATATATAACAGTAAAATGTGATTTTTATAATCTAAAGTGCACTTTCATTCCTCTGTGTAGTCCTATTGAGAGTGAACTGGAAACATTGTCTATATTGTGGAATTGCTTGTGAATTTTAGCAGAGTATAGATATCTGTATGCCATTGCATCACTGCTTGTTTTAACTCAGGGTTTAATTCTATAGCTCTTTTTAGCAATCTTAATTGGAATACCATATCCCGAGTCAAACCAATCAATACAAAATCTATTTTACCCCTAAGAAGCAAATGACTGGCTCCATTAACATCAGCAACTGCCTTCCCTAAGAAGTGAGGGAAGGCTATGTTTGCTAGCGATTTTCTTACCATGAAAATTGCCTATGTCATGCATTTCAGAGACCCAACTTGAGCAAAGATTTTTCAGTGAAGAGTATAACAAATAAGCAGAAATGGAATTTGGATCTTGAGTTCAGACAACTCAAGATTGTACAGCAGAGTCAGGTTGATAGGAGAGAGAGGGTGAGAAAAACAGGATGATTTCACACACATTTTCATCTGCCTGAAAAAGGAATAGAAAATGGTGAGGAGAAAAGATTCTCCTTACCTTTGGATGAAATTATCATCACCTGTACCAAATCTTTGAGCACTTTGAGGAGCCCAGAAGTGCCCTGAGGTTTATAATAATTGCTTTGAGATGTTATTGGTTCAGAGGTATTTTAGCCCTAACAAGTCATTTCAGGAAAGCCTTCCTCTTTTGATAGTTTAGGATCTTTAAAATGCCTTTCATTGTTACACTAAAAAATGTACTATGGTGGTTTTGACTATACAGGAAATGTCAATATTTTGGTGAATACATTTTGTTTTCTATTTGAGAGCTCTCTAAAGGAATATGTCTGTGCTTTCCCTTCATTTATTTATCTGTTCTATACTCTGTGCTGGGTAATGAAGATGAAAAGATGTTCTTTCCTTGAGGAACCCAGTGATACGGGGAGATATATATTAAAACTCAGAAATGTAAAGGCTAGTAGAGGTTTCCACCATGTTAAAGGAAAAGAAATTGTTTATTAATTTGCTTCACTTTCCAAAATAACATTTTTTTGGCTCTAATCTTGTACCAGCATTATGTGCTTTACACACTTGATTCCATTTAACCTTTATAATACTCTTGTAAGTAGATATAACCAGTATCCCTATAGTACAAATAAGGAAACTGAGATTAAAAATTGCCACATTTCTGAGCCAAGGCCACACATCTAGTGAATGTCCAAGGCTGGATTCACATCCAGGCCTGTTGGATTCCAGAACCAAGTTCTTTACTCATTAGCTTAAACTTCCTCTCTACACAAGAATCATATTATATAATATGCATACATCAGTGACTGCTTAATAAAGAACATCCTTGATAATCCTTATCTAAATTTATTTTTTATTCTCAATTTGTATCATCTGCTTTTTTACACTGTGTTAGTATGTTATATCTCAATAGATTTGAGAACTGTTTGTTTACAATATTTTTTAAATGGATAGCGAATATTTACAAAATATGTATAACTTACTCTGGATATATAAAGTCTGTTTCTTACAGTTTGAAGCTTACAGAATTTTTATGGCTCACAGGAATCTCCTTTATTACAATCTTCAGAGCATTTCTAATTTAAATGGGATGATTTGTTTAGTTCAAACCACTATTATACTTTCTAAATATTAGAATTTATATATAATAGGTTTAATACCATAATAAGCTAAGTGACCTACAGTAAGATATTTTCTTGTTCAAAACTTGTATGAGTTTTTATTATAAAGTTTTAAGGCTGTATGCATATATTTGTTTTCTTAGATTATTCTAAAAGAAATTTGACAAAAGTACCCAATACTTTTGTTCACAATGGCTCAGTTTTCAGTTTTTGATTTCTTTATTCCAAACACACAACATCAGATAAAATATGAAATAGTTTTCTAAACTAAAAAGTCAGTTTCTTTGCATTGGCAATGAGGAGTATATAGTATGCATCTCCCATGAAGTGTAAATATCTGAAGATGCAGCTCTTGAAAGAGACAAAAACTGACTCAAAGTTTGAAGACAAAGCCTGATGTGGAGCTCTGTTTCAAGTGAAATTGCATTAAGAAAAAATCAAATCCTCTTGCCATTTTCACCTGTAGTTATAGCTTTCCATAAGATATAAGCCTAAAGAAGTTAGTAACTGAACAAAATTATCTGTTAGCTTTGAGATTGAATCCAAGATTTATTCTTCCAATAACTTTGTGGAGCAAAAGTGCCAAAATGTCCTTATAACTTCAGGTCAGGTTTATATAGCACCAATTGTAATATCACTGGACATGGATAAATCATCACAAAGAGAGAGAAAAATAAAATCAAACCCTATCACCTAAATAAACTTCAATCTAGAAACCCAAATTCTAAGTGAGAAGAAATAAATTTCTTCATTTCAGAATTTCTGATTCTAAGAAAGACAGCTTAAAAACATTTAGAATATAAATTCTCTATTGAAAAATGATTTAACTTTATAGTATGCATGTTTATTCTAAATTCAAGAAAGAAATGGATTAAAGTAAGTTAATAGGAAAACAGTACTTATGAAATTTGGGAATAAAAATACAGTCATTGAAATTTTAAAAGTGCAATAGATTTTGCATTTGACTAGAAACTATTGCAGAAATAATTAATAAATTGGAGGTTAGCACTGAGTCATTAATCTAGAATATACAACTGAGAGATGAAGATAAAATAAATATAATAGAGCAGCTATGATAAATTGCAGAAGTCTAATATCTACCCAAAACAAGTTCCAGAAGAGAGTAGAGACAATGGAAAAAATGCAGTCTTTGAAACTGTAACACAAAAATAATTTTAAAGTGACATTTTAAAAATCAATGCATAGCCACTTCAAGAGTTTCTTTTAAGATGAACATTCCTTATTTTTCATTTGTTACTTTTTTAAAATAAGCATATTTACATCTGCTTATGAACTAGTGGGGTAGGAATTAGAAATACACTGATTGATATTCCTGTAATTTTCAATTGATTGCTTGTCATAACATTTTGAAATTCCAGAATGCATCCTTATTATTTTATGAGAAAAAATCCACAGTTTATTTATCCTATCTGATATTATTATATGAGATGAATATGTAATGCCCTTGGGGAAACATATAACAAAGTCAAAAGTAGAGAGCTCAAGTAAATCA
This sequence comes from Lipotes vexillifer, assembly GCF_000442215.2. Taxonomy (NCBI): domain Eukaryota; kingdom Metazoa; phylum Chordata; class Mammalia; order Artiodactyla; family Lipotidae; genus Lipotes; species Lipotes vexillifer. The sequence goes on from NW_006782062.1 coordinate 1,181,129, forward strand.
ATATAAGTATCAACAAGGTGAGCATATTGCCCTTGTGTTTGCTGGAATATAGCTGAATGGAATGTTGATAGGAAGCCCAGACAAATATGAGATTTGAGTAAGTCTCCAGAAAACAAAACTGAAAGCATGAGGTATAATCAATGGCTATATCTACATAGCCAAATATTGTCAAAGCAAACAATAATCCAATTATTATAAAAATTTATATTTGAATGCTTATTTATCAAAGAAAGAATGTAAAATTAGATAGATACATAGATAAATATAAAAGATAGAGGGAGAGAATAAATGAGAGAGTGTGAGAGACAGATTTATTATAAGGAATTTGTTCATGTGATTATGGAGGTGAGAAAGTCTCCAGATCTACTGTGTGACTTGTCAGCAAGCTAGAGCCCCAGAAAAGCTGATGGTTTAGTTCTAGTCTGAGTCTGAAAGCCTGAGAACCAGGTGAGCTGAGGGTGTAGTTCCCATCTGAAGGGCAGCAGACTTGAGACCCAGGAAGAGCTGATGTTTCAGTTCAATTGTGAAGGTAGGAAAAATCCTGATGTCTCAGGGCAAAGGCAGTCAGGAAAGAATTCTCTGTTACTCAGGAGGGTCAGCCTTTTCCTTCTAATCAGGCCTTGAACTGATTGGATAAGGCCCACTCACATTACAGAGGGCAACCTGCTTTACTTAATCTACTTATAATGTTAGTCTCATCCAAAACCACCCTCAGAGAAACACCAGAATAAGGTTTGACCAAATATCTGGTAACCCTGTGACCCAGTCAAGGTGACACATAAAATAAACCATAACAATGGGTAAACAAATAATTGCCCTAGCCACCATTTCTGCATTTCTTGGTCTTAGCTGCTTTTCTTTCACAAGATTCTGTCCCATCTTCCTGCAGTGTTTTAATGGTTGTTCCTCCACAAACCCTATCGAAGACTGATTTAAAATATCTTGAGTGTCGTCATGCTGTAATAAAATAAGCTGTAGTTGTGGAGATTAAATGATGGGTAACCACTACAAAAGTAACAATAAATAAAACCAATAATTAATGTTATATACAGTTTTTAATTATGAAGGGTATTAAAAGATTAGCTTAAAGTTAACTGTATGCCTTAATTCCAGGCTTGGATATTGATCATCTTGTAAAATATAAGAGAGGCCCTGATCAAATTTACTTGCAGACATCAAAATACGTATGTTTGAACATATCTTAATTTGAAAACTGTCCAGTGTTACAGAACAGCCAAAATAAAACAGAAGTAATCAAAATTGCTGCAATTCAGTTACATGATGTTTACTATGAGCAAGTTGTCTTCTAAATTTTCTGTACTTATTATCTTATTTTATCTCACTCTATGGCATTTAAACTTTTATTATTCCTATTTCATATGAGGAAATGAAATCTTAGAGTTCAAGTAAGTTGTCTAAGTTACAAAGTTATGAGGTGACAGAGCCAGAATTTGAGTCTCATTCTAGATAAGTGATTTGCTCTAAGCCAGAGAAAAACTTTCTTTAATGAAGCTGTCATAAACTCCTATATAGGAGAAAATTGGTATCTCCAAATGGTGAATCTGACTATGAAAACAATAACAACAGTGTGGAGTAAATAAATGTAATTTGGTAAATAAAGTAGATAATTACTTACCAAGTAAGTAATTTGGTAAATAAAGTAGATGATAAAGTTGGATATTGTAAATTAAAATTTTTAAAGTGAAATGTAATGTTTCTCACTTATAGATTATGAAGGATTTTTCATGGTGGTATCCTCCAAAAATATTTTTAGCATTGCTAATATTTTCCAGAAGGGTAAACTGTACATAGAAGGATGATAATGATCTGATTGTAAAATTTCTAGAGATTTACAAAAGAAAAAAGAATCCTATTAATCTATGATTACTAACATAGATTCTTCTAAATTATATTTCTTTTTGAGTTTGTTCCACTTACCCTGTAGATGTATTGATAATGAAATGTTGACGGTGGCAATGATGATAGTGTAGTGATCAATACATGGAACATAATGAGCTATCTTCTATTCACTATTCCAAGTGCTACCTATGTATTAGGATTTTTAAACTGATAAAATATTTATGAGGTAGATATTATGCCATAGTGGCCCAGAGAGATCAAATGTACTATTGCTAATATCCATTAAAGCTGTTATTGTTTATGCATATCTTCATGAGTATTAGAAATTCTGATGAGAACATGTAGCAGTTTGCAGAGTATAATCCTCCTAGCAACCTTTGCTATAGAAGAGTCAGAGGTGATTACTGGCTGGTCCTGGATAATGGGTCTAGCAAATAACAGAGTCAGAACACTGGGTCCAGAGATTATACTCTTTCCATGCACCAAACTCCCTTAGTATTTGTTATATGTAACTTTGAAGAGCAATACATTGCCTCAAAACACAGTACTCTGTGTGTTTAGGAATCCTAAAGTTAAGATCCTATATGAAAGTTTTGATAAATAGAATGAAATAAACTATCATTACGAAGACTCTATGGGTTCCTTAGGACGAGAAATTAATGAAAGCTTCTTTATGTTGTAAAACTAACCTAAACAATGTTTTTTCTCAGTATTTATTTTCTCAACATGTGTTACTTTTTCTATGAGGAATTAGAAATCATTTTGAGAGATTAATTGTATTTTTGTGTTGAATAAAAAGTAAGATTATTGAGTAATACTGTAGAGTCTTATAACAACATATTGTCAGGAGCTTAGCTGAGATGGGAGAGACAGAAATGAACTGTTAAGTGTTGGAGTAGCCATTTAAAGCAACAAGCTAAAAATGAAAGACTTAGGCATTTAATCACTTATAATGATGATATAAGTAAGAGTCTAAAACCAGAGAGACTGGGCTTCCCTGGTGGCGCAGTGCTTGAGGGTCCGCCTGCTGATGTAGGGGACGCGGGTTCGTGCCCCGTTTCGGGAGGATCCCGCGTGCCGCGGAGCGGCTGGGCCCGTGAGCCATGGCCGCTGAGCCTGCGCGTCCGGAGCCTGTGCTCCGCAAGTGGGAGAAAAAAAAAAAAAAAAAACCAGAGAGAGACTGCTGACCTTTGTTCCATTTTCCTCCGTGGAATGGGGCATTGGTCAAGGGTCAGGTGGATCAGCCCTGGAGTAGGGGTGGTCTCGCTGTTGAGGAAGCCCAGAACAAAAAGCTTGGCCATTCATTCTTATGGACTTTGGGGTCCAGAAGAAGGAAAGGAGGAAGAGCTGGGAGTGGAAAAGATTGGGCATTTAGATTGAGGAATAGTGTCTTTAAGTGTTCTCCTCTCTCTCCCCCTATTCCCTCTTCCCCTCTCAACAAGTAGGCCACAGCAAAGGCTCTTGAAGAAGACCTGTTGTCAAGGCCTCAGATAAAGAGGCCTAGGAGTAAAGGCACCTGGGCTAAGAATGCAAATATGTGAAGAGCATGACTGGCAAGGGGGCCTGAGACTTTGAGTGCAACTCCCTTCAGGGACAGCAGTGCATTGGCTGTGTACCACGTCTCCAGTGAGGAGGGCAGCCTTTATAATTGCCTAGGGTTGGGCCTGAAAAATTAACACAATGGTTTTTAACCAGGGACCAGACTTCTCACATAAGATTTCAACTATATGGTTGGTCAAACCATACTTATCACATGGTTCTCTGATAAATACAATATCTTTCTTCCCACCCACTACAAACATTCCTAATGAATCCTGCTGCAACCTAATGCAGTTTGCAGGATAAACAGACTTAATGTTTCCTTTTTTCTTGATGAGGAAAGTTCTGATACCTGATAGTTAGAGAATTGTCTGACATTCGTGTTCTTTACTGTGGCCTTTTTCAAAATGTCCACATGCTTCAGGCTAAAAGAACCTGCGACTTTGAGATGCCCTTTTACCCAATAGATGTTATTAGCTATACTCCAAGAGTATTTACCCTCTTCTATCACCTTTAGCTCCCTTTTCTTTTTTTCAATTCTAATTCCATCTGTGGAATTATTTCCAACTGAATGTAATTGCATTATTAAGCAAATATATTGAAATGCCCTTCAAAATACCTTGGGGCTTTAGTAATACTTCCTATACTGAGAATTATGATTGGGAGGGATTTTAGTATGTACACAAAATACATAGAGAATATAGATATATTGACTATATAAATATACATACAAGGTTTGAGTGTGTAGTCCTTCATGGGAACTGGGAGAATTTTTATTCCAGAATTCCTATAATGACTTGTGGGTCGCTCATATGGGGCCAAATTTAAAAAGTGGCTGTGAATATAAAAGGTAAAACATAGTATCGGGCCTTTAAAGAAATTAAGGAAGTGGAGGAAAAATATCCAGGGCCTTTGAGCTATATTTCTACATCTATGAAGAACTGAGGGAAATAAATTGTAAGAGAGTAATAAGGCATGCACTATGACCATATAAGCTTACAATCATGTAGCAAATTGAGAAAAATCTATTGGTTATTCCAAACATGCTTATTAAAAATCACCCCAAATGGTTATTATTGCTGTTTTTGTGTTTTGTTTCATCTCAACCATTCAAATTACATTGCTTCCTGGATTGTGATAAGACCAGGGAGACAGGATTCAAGAACCCTGAACCATGAAATCAGAATGATAATGAACATTTAGATAGAGAGCCAAATATGGGGTAGCTGGGAGTCTCAATGTGCACATTCTCTGAAATTCAGAAAATGAATGTTTAAAAATCACTTTGGAATTACAGAGGGAGGACATTGAGGAAAGTATCTACAATGAGAGATGATAAAAGGCAGTTAACTACATTAATAATTTAGGGTGTCTAAAAGCATTATTTATAGCATTCTAACAATCTGTCTTTATTGTTTTATTTTAGTGTAAAAATAGTGATAAGGGTTTTTATGGATTTTCTGGTTATCATAGTTCTCAAACTCTATTTTCTCTATAAGATCTTAAATATTTCCACTGTTAGTTTTCTATGTTAGTAATTTTTCAAGATCCTATCTCCCATATTTGAGAAAGGCCTATTATTGATCCACGAGTTGCCTTTGAAATGTGCCTTTATACTTGTGCTTGAATCACTTTGTAATAATTACATTCATTGAGTTACTGCTATGAATTACGTACTTTACATACATTATTTTATTTAACCTTTAAGACATTTCTGTAATAAATGTTATTATCTACATTTAACAAATGAGAAAATTGAGGGTCAGAGGAGTTAAGGTACTTGCTCACATTTTGCACAAAACTTATGTGACAGGATTCATACTCAAGCCAAAATGACTCTAAAACTCACTTATACACTGTGTGGTATAGCTCCCTTCTCTAAACTACAATTCAGAATAGATAGATAAACAATATAAGGGAGGTAAAAATGCATATCATGGACTCAAGTCATATGGTTTATTTGGAAAATCTCTACCTTATGAACAGCTTTCAGTGGTGAATCCCAAGAATTTATTGCCTTTAGTGTGCTTCTGTTTTCTTTTTTGGCATGGGTATTTTAACGTTGCCTTTCCTCACACCAGTGGTTGCAGATAAAAATGACAAATCTTGAGGGAAATGATCTAATAACTTTAAGGCAAACAACAAACTGAGGGCTGTTTTTCAACTTGTTGAAAATGTGAAATGGAAAATATGCGGTCCTGAGATGGGTACGACTTTATTTATAGCTGCATACCTTCAGGTACTTTAACCCACAATATGAACTGGGTCAGAGAAAGGGAACTCAGAATATGAGCATTATTTTCCTCTGAATTATTTAGCAGTACCTTACAGATGCATGGTCCATATCTGTATCCTTTTCTCAATCCCAGCGAAGAAGGCACTTTCCATGGGTGTCTTCCAATTCAGCTTCCTGGGCCATATGTCAGACCCATTCCAATGTCTTGTAAAAATATATCTCTTTCTCTCTTAATTTCTAGGTTATTCTAAAATGCTACCAGATTTAGATACCTTCACTTGTCCAGAGAAAAGAATACTAGGAAATAGAAAAAAAGAGGCTTGTTGACTTTGATATGTTAATTGTAAGACATTACATTGGATCAAGACACTACCTTTATCATTTAATAAAGGATTGGGCTTCCCTGGTGGCGTAGTGGTTGAGAGTCGCCCGGCCGATGCAGGGGACACGGGCTCGTGCCCAGGTCCGGGAAGATCCCACATGCCGCGGAGCGGCTAGGCCCGTGAGCCATGGCCGCTGAGCCTGCGCGTCCGGAGCCTGTGCTCCGCAACGGGAGAGGCCACAACAGTGAGAGGCCCGCGTAGCGAAAAATAAAAAAATAAAAAAAAATAAAAAAAAAAAATAAAGGATTATGTGTGTCTAAAAATATGACAGTTTTTGAATTTTTAGTTTTCATCTATTTAACAATTCTAAATATTGAGCATTTATAATAGGTTTTACTATCTAGCAAAAATAGTCTCTGTACTGCCTTTTTCAATGTTTTTCTGGCTAGTTTGCCTTTGTTTTTTAACAAACACATATAAAAGCAAAAACAGAACCAACCTTTTGTTAGTTTTATTGGTGGCACCTTAAATCTTCTTACCTTAGATTGAAAGGATGCCTTTATTATTCTAATCTTTTTTTTTTTCCACAAGAACATGGTATATCTTTCATTGTGTTCAAGTCTTCTTTTGTGTCCTTCAGTACCATTTTCAAGTTTTCTTCACATAGATAGATATTGCGCATTTCTTGTTAAATTTGTCCCTAGGTATCTTTTCTTTCCTTTTATAGATAGTCATTGCTTTCGTTGTATGTTGTAATTAATTGTGTTTTATGTGTGTATGTACTTTAATATATGTAGTTGCTATTATTTTATATATATTTTATTATGTATATTTATATATATGTTATATATAGAGAGAGAGAGTGCCAATCTTATGAATCTATTAATTTGGTAACCGAAGGTGTTATTGCAATTCTTATCTTTTGTAATATTTTTTAATTGATATGGGGCTTTCCAGTTTAAAACCTTATCCTCTATTTCCTTCCTGCTTGTCAATTTTTATGTCACTAATTTATATATCTTTCCTAATCGTATAGGCTGATACATTCAGGATATATAAAAATAATAGTGCTGATACTAAACATTTGACCTATTTCTGATTTCAGCGTGAATGCCTATAGTGCGTTCTCGTTACACATGATACTGTTTGCTAATACGTTAGGATTTTTGCAATAACATTCCTAAATTATAGTGGCTTGCATTTTTATAATACAATCTTTTTAAGGTTTAGGGTCAATGTTAAATGTATCGTAAAAATAATTGAGAAGTTTTCCTTTGTTATGTACGCTGTGAAATATTTTAATAGTTTGTCAGTACTGGAATTTTCTGCTATTTAAAGGATATAGCTTGTGCATGTCAAGGCAAATCCTTCACTTTCAGGAATTATATTTTGTTGCTATTTTCTGAGATAAGATGCTACTGGGGTCTTTCACTTCTCTTCCTAGTTTTCTTCTCATTTACTTTTGTGTAACTTCTGCCTGATCTCATGTTTGGTTGCCCTTATATGAATTTTTAGAATCTAAAATTTGATTTGTCTCTAGGATTTTTCTGAAAATGATGTTCAGGTTTTTTTGTTTGCTTGCTTGTTTGTTTTACCTCATTGTTACTTTTCTCTGATTTCTAGAACTTACTTATCATTACTTACATTGCCATGTTCATATGGGATTTCCTTGACTTCATATTTATTAAGTCTCCTAAAACTATAAATCATTCTTAATTGCATCTTGAAAGACATAGAGTTTGGGCCTAGAAGTGAAAGTTTACTAAAGTAAATGCTAACTACCTTTGTTCATAAATGAGTTTTTGATAAGCAGTGGAATTCTATAGTGGACATTGTAGTCATCTCTCCAATATTCATTGCAGCCTTCACCCACTGCATCATCTTGAGGTTCCCATGGGACTGATTCCACAGTTTATTTTAGCTACAGATCAAATTTGTCTAAACTAGTGAAGGTATGGCATTATACTGGCCATGATGATTTTTCTTTTCAAAGAAAGTATGTGACCCAAGTAGTAATAATCACATTTTATTTGTGGTTAGGAATCCAGTGTTGGGGAAGAAAAGACTTTCCATCTCTCTGGATTTGTACTAGGAAGTTTTCAGCCATCTTGCAGCCACAAAGAAAACTCAGGTCTAAGGTGAAGCTGAAAAATTGGAAAGTGGAAGTATGGGGGAAAAATTAGTCTTTGGTGCCATCATTGAACTATGGGAACAAAATAAACCCAAAATTCCCTTTTTTTTTTGAGTTTTTTTTAATATTTGCTAATAATTCTTATTTACATCAGGGTTTTTTTGTGGGGGGAGGGGGTGTTTACAAAGTTAACAGTCCAAAATACGTCACTTCTGACACCAATTTCAAGTTTGGAAATCCCAATATCTCCCTTACCTCTAACACTAATTATATGTCTGGGGGTCTCTAAGACCAATTTTAGGTTTAATAATTTACTAGAGGACTCACAAAACTCACTAAAAGCTGTTATACTCACAGTTATAGCCAAGAGAATAAAGGCATAGAGCAGAGTCCAGAACATTTCCAAGTATGGGCTTCCTGCTGTCCTCTCACTCTGGAATCATGGAGAATGCTACTTTCCCCAGCAGTGATGTGGGAGAAAACACATTGAGTGCCACCAACCAGGACAACTCACCCAACCCTTGGTATCCAGAGAGTTTATTGAGGCTCTATCATGTAGACATGGTTGATAGCCCATGTTGTTGATACCCATCTCCAGCCCCTCCAGAGGTTAAGCTGATAGAATAAACTAAAAAGCACCACCCTAAATCACATTTGGTAGGACCCAAGGTTCCCAGAAAAACAGAGACACTTCTATTGGGCATGACCTTCCAAGGATTTAGATATTACCTACCAGGAGCCAAGAGCAAAGGCCAGACTTCTCTTTAGGCAAAGGTAAATTCCTTTCTACATGGTGGCCAGAGGTGGGGTTCCATGTTTGGAACATAAGTCATACTTGATACATACCCTTAGTGTAGTATATATTTGGAAAGAGACTGATAAGATACCTAGCTACATTTAACTTTTATTGTAGGTAGTTCCATTTGGAATGGAACTATTAAGATCTGAAATTAAAAAGAAACATTTTTAGCAAAGTGGAAGAAAAAAATTTTTTCACAGAAGACTTGAAGGCTTTCCTTTTCAAAACATAAGATTTAAATTTACCTAATTTGTCAACACATTATACTTTATCTTCACTGGTTATTTCAGTAGTTATTCATATCTTAAAAGAAAGAAAAAGATAATTTAAAGATGACTTGATATTGCCTTGTAGGATTCAATATAGAGGCTGACGGATAAATTCTTGATATTGAAAGATAGGCAAAATTTAAAGGGGTGGGAAGTAGAGCCAGTCCTGGAAGAAACATCCACTTTTTCAGAAAGAAGTATCTAAATCATTGTCCTACTTGTATTTCATTAGGCTGTACTACTAAAGTAAAATAAAACAGAAAACAATGACCCTGACCCCCCAAAGCAAAGCAGCCCCTTAAGAGTTTTGTGTTTATAAAAATAGGATACAGATAACCTGTTATAGTTTAGATTAGGAATACCTTTTGAAATCAAGTTAACAAACTCATAGGTCCTTGGCAAGCACAGTCACTGAAATTTTTATTGCCTGCTTCAAGATTTTCCATATTTAATACAAAATTAAGAAATGAACACAAAAAGGAAACCCTATGCATGCGTGTATTCTCTACCTATTCCCAGAAATAATAAAAGATAGATTATATATATATATATATATATAAAATGCCAAAAGATGAAATTAAAATTAGGAGAAAATGGACATGGAAAGTTAAACAATGGGAAACTACTAGGAATGTTAAATCAGAGCCAGATGTTAGATTAATATACAAAATGCGTTCTGAGATTTTCCATCACTTAGATTTGTTTAGTCAGCTGACTAGGAGAGAAGAAAAGAGAAATATGAATGGTTATTGACAATTAGGAATTGCCTAGGAATTTAATTGTTTTTAATGGTTTTCCTTTTAATGATGAACTTCAAAATGCTGAATTATTTAAAGTTTATTGATTTAGACACATATTTCCAATAAAATTGTAACTATATAAAGGTAAATAAAACTTTCAATTAAAATGTAGACAGTATGATACACAAAACATGCTTATAACTATTGAGTAAAGAAACTGAGGTAAATATAAAAATTATGATTGTGGGGAAACTGTGTAATGCTTTTTCTTTTCACTTCTCTGAATTCTCCAAATGTACTTTAGTGTGCATATCTTTGTAATAAAAAAGTAAAGTAACTTGTAAAACTAAGCTTATTGTCCAACTAAAATATATGTTAGATATATAGCAATCTGTGATGATTTTATGAATAAGATATATGCTGACTTACATATAATACCTGTTTGTATTCTTAAAGCAACAAATTGATATGTTTTCTTACTCCACTAAAAAAGAATTTTACATATATTATTATTTTTTCTGTGTATCTTTTTATAAAATTGAATCTTCTGCCTACGACATAAACTTTTCTAGAAATTTCAGCTATTTTAGGAAGCTGTAATAATATAAATTATTTAATATCTATGTTGTAACAACCAGTATTTTAATCAGATTATTCTGCTTTTAGGGGAAATATCTGATGCATAATAACAAATAAAGGCCATATAAAAACATTACTGTGGAGAAATATGTTTTATATAAGGATTTGTAGGAATTAAAAAAATTGTAAGAAATATGTGTCTAGAAGTTTTCATGGTTAGTCAAAGAAAATAAATTCAAATGAATAAATTTACATAAATCTGCTATGAATAAATAATAAAGCTCTTTAGCTTTAGTTCATATTCTGTAAATTTTCTCATTCCAATAAACATAGCAAATATAACCCAATGTAAAGTTACAACTTAATCCACTTGCAGTGTATTTAATTCTTTATTTTAAAAAATATCAGTTTTTTTAATAGAGAGGTTATTTTACTTCTAGCAATAAAAGTAGGTTTAAGTCAAAAAATGAATCATAAATAAATCATAAAATTAAAACCGGTGTATATATAAGACATGTCCTTGAGAGCAGTAGTGAATCCTTGGTGTGAATATATTGTCTGAACTATGGTAGAAAAATACAGTATACAGATTGTAGTGTTTTGTTATTGTTGTTCTCTTGGAAAAATGAATTTTAGTGCATTTTAGGGTGTACATAGTCAATTAACTCTTTAGGATCTCCAATACTATACACTTTGTCTCGATGTGTCTATTTTGTATGCTATAGTGGTTTTCTGGAGATAAGGAAGGAATTAACAACATTGGAGAGGGAGGGGTAAGAACTTTTAATACAGTTCTATGAAATGTCCGTATTAAAAACAAAAGAGTGGTATCCTGACTTTAGGGATTTTTGTTTGTATTTTTTATCTTTGAGTTCTTTGTCATTTGTCAGTAATGAATAAAAGAATTAGTCCTCTTAAATCTTCCATTTTACCTATCAGATTTTTAAGGGTATAGAAACAGAAATTCAGGTAAATACATTATTTAATCCAATGACAGGTCTTTCCAATTAGTGTGGCAGTGAAGCTTTTGGGTATTATCAACAATGTAATTGGTAAGCATAAAATTAGATTCAGAACTCTGTAGTTAATGAGCATTTTCAACTTCACTGTTGTTAGACTTTCAGGAGCTCACCATGTTTACATTGTCTAATTTGACATGCTTGTGGTGAGATCCATATAAGATGCCTGAAAAAAATCCAGTCTCTGGGATAATTGGGCATTTTTGTATAATACACACTTGCAATTTTATCTAGAGTGATTTTTTCAGTTATACATAAACCATGGTTTACAACAAGATCCCTTCAGATTTTGAATAGGCACTTTTCTGCTTTCCTACTCCTTCCATCAAAATGCTCTCAAATTGTAGACTCCAAGTTGCAATTTTGTTCTTGAAGTTTACTTTCCAGCATGTGTTGTTGTGATTTTCACAGTGATGTTTAAAAGAATACTTGTTGAAAAAATGCACTGCATTCTTAGTCTAGTAACATACGCCTAGCTTTTGGAGGCACAGTTATTACCCTCTTTAATCTGTGCCTGTACAATTAGTACTGTTTGTTCTTTCAGTATCAGAGCTACTCTAATGAGCAGATACCATCTTTTCAGCAACAGCACTGAAAAAAAATGGATAAAATAATTTTTAAAAATGATTCCTTAGAATAGCATAATACTTCCAAAAATAGATTTAAATGTGCAGGAGATATTTTTAGAGTATCCTTTGAGTAATAAAAACTATATATGTCTCAAATTTATAATCATTAAACATAATAATATTTAGTGCTCCATACTCCATAGATGCTGATACATTTTATTGGTCATAGTTAACCCAGTGGTCCCTATTGAAATTAAAACGATAGTATAATATTCTACTTAAAAAATATAAAATAATAGGGCTAATAACTGGCCATCCCACTAGGTATGCAAAAGTAAAAAATAAATGACACTAACTCTTGTTATTACCTGATCTTGATCTTTGTAGGTCTGCCTCTTAAGAGTATGTAGGAACAGTTTCTAGTTTAGCAATTGATTTTTATAGCAAGAGTGACAAATATTCAGAATAATCCCCAAATTCTCAGAAACCTAGTCTGATCCACAGTGTTCCCAGAGAACATATATTAACATTTATTTAATACGTCTTACTGAGCACCTAGCACATACAAAGCGCATTGCAAGACATTGTGCCGAGGTGTGTATCCTTGCAGGGAGCTGAGGCATACACACAAAACTATAATACAGTGAGAAATAAATCAGTATTATGAAAAAAATATAAATAAATGAGACTTCAAGGGAGGAAGTCTTCCCTCCACCCCAGGTTGGAGGATCATTTGAAAGTGCCATTTAGCTAGGGCTTGAGAGAAAAGATTTAGGGAACAGTTGAGGTAATTGGCACTCCAGGTAGAGGAAAGAGAGTGAACAAACACACAGAGATCTGAATACACAGAATGGGTTTATGGGCCACAAAAGTGGGTTGTTTCCCTACACTGTAAGGGACATAAAGGGGAAAAATAGGGGGTAATATTGAAAAGGTAAAATAGGGGGTAATATTGAAAAGGTATGTTGGCTAGGGCCAGATGATGGACTTGAGATATTATTTTAAGGAGGTGGCCTACTGGTCTCTCACTGATGGATTCTATCCTGCCCAGGAGTATTTTGGATGCGTCAATCAATTTTTTTTAAACTTTATTTTATTTATTTATGGCTGCGTTGGGTCTTCATTGCTGTGCACGGGCTTTCTCCAGTTGTGTTGAGTGGGGGCTACTCTTTGTTGTGGTGCGTGGGCTTCTCATTGCGGTGGCTTCTCTTGTTGTGGAGCACGGGCTTCAGTAGTTGTGGCACGCAGGCTCAGTAGTTGTGGCTCACGGGCTTAGTTGCTCTGTAGTATGTGGAATCTTCCTGGACCAGGGCTTGAACCCATGTCCCCTGCATTGGCAGGTGGATTCTTAACCATTGCACCACCAGGGAAGCCCCATGTCAATCAATCTTAAGTGAGCACCAGCCAGAAAAGTCACAGAATTTAGATCTTATGGGGAGGCTCAAACTAGGTCTCTGTAGCTTATAGCTCTCCCTGCCCTCTTGAGCTTGTATAGCTGGACCATAGGAGCAGTAGAATGCTCATAGAAATGATTCCTCTCAGACCTTAGAGGAGGATATAGAGGATCCGATTTTCACACAATGTGCGTTTTATGCATAGGGCTTACTAGCCACTTTCTGCTGAACAACTGGTTACAATGTGCTGGTGTTAAAGTTGTACAACAAACTGCCTGTGAAGAAGTATTTTTATTTTTGTTTTTCGGTTATAGAAATTGACTTTGAGTTGTAGGCTAACTCTGGAATTAAAAGTAAAATTTGACTCCAAAACTAACCTGTCCACCATTTTAATCTCATAATCCTGTAAATCGTTAATTGTCCCAAGGCTAAATTCTCAACTGATTTTGAAAAAGAACAGCAAATCTGACTGATAAATAAGACAAGGCAGAGAGAAAGGCATGTATATATAAAAATCCCAGAAAAATTCTACAAAAGTAGAATGCAAGAACATTGATTCTGATGACTGGGTGCCTGAAAAGAGGAATACAATTTTACATCCTTTAAGAGTTAAATCGAGATAGCTATTCTGATATTATATATTAAAAGTAGACAACTTCATTAAAAATTAAAATACATGGACTTTTGAAATATTTTGTGGCATGTTCCATGAGTGGCAGTTATTTAAGATATAGACGTAACTTTTAATCCACATGAATATGTGAACCTCTAGCTTCATAATATTCATGAGAATAGAGAATTTGGTCAAATAATATTTGACCTCAAAAATCATAAAACACTAGATTTTTGTTAATTCAAATATTACTTGAAATACATATGTACTGATTTGAGTCTTCTTCCTTTTTTTCTTGATCAGTCTGGCTAATGGTTTATCAATTTTATTTATCTTCTCAAAGAACCAGCTTTTAGTTTTATTGATCTTAGCTATTGTTTCCTTCATTTCTTTTTCATTTATTTATGAACTGACCTTTATGATTTCTTTCCTTCTAACTTTGGTGATTTTTTGTTCATCTTTCTCTAATTGCTTTAGTTGTAAGGTTAGATTGTTTATTTGAGATGTTTCTTGTTTCTTGAGGTAGGATTATACTGCTATAAACTTCCCTCATAGAACTGCTTTTGCTGCATCCCATGGGTTTTGGGTCATCGTGTTTTCCTTGTCATTTGTTTCTAGGTGTTTTTGGATTTCCTATTTGATTTCTTCAGTGATTTCTTGATAATTTAGTAGTGTATTTTTTAGCCTCCATGTGGTTGTATTTTTTACAGATGTTTTCCTGTAATTCATATCTAGTCTTATAGTGTTGTGGTCAGAAAAGATACTTGATATGATTTCAATTATCTTAAATTTACCAAGGCTTGATTTGTGACCCAAGATATGATCTATGCTGGGGAATGTTCCATGAGCACTTGAGAAGAAAGTGTATTGTTTTTTATTGGATGGAATGTCGTATAAATATCAATTAAGTCCATCTTGTTTAAGGTATCATTTAAAGCTTGTGTTTCCTTATTTATTTTCATTTTGGATGATCTGTCCATTGGTGAAAGTGGGGTGTTAAAGTCCCATAATATGATTGTGTTACTGTCAATTTCCCCTTTTATGGCTGTTAGCATTAGCCTTATGTATTGAGGTGCTCCTATGTTGGGTGCATAAATATTTACAATTGTTATATATTCTTGGATTGATTCCTTGATCATTCTGTAGTATCTTTCTTTGTCTCTTGTAATAGTCTTTATTTTAAAGTCTGTTTGGTCTGATATGAGAGTTGCTACTCCAGCTTTCTTTTGATTTCCATTTGCATGGAATATCTTTTTCCATCCCCTCATCTTTAAGTCTGTGTGTGTCCCTAGGTCTGAAGTGGATCTCTTGTAGACAGCATATATATGGGTCTGGTTTTTGTATCCATTCAGCCAGTCTGTGTCTTTTGGTGGGAGCATTTAATCCATTTACATTTAAGGTAATTATCAATATGTATGTTCCTATTTCCATTTTCTTAATTGTTTTGGGTTTGTTATTGTAGGTCTTTTCCTTCTCTTTGTTTCCTGCCTAGAGAAGTTCCTATAACATTTGTTGGAAAGCTCGTTTGGTGGTGCTGATTTCTCTTAACTTTTGCTTGTCTGTAAAGGTTTTAATTTCTCTATTGAATGTGAATGAGATCCTTGCTGGGTAGAATAATCTTGGTTGTATGTTTCTCCCTTTCATCACTTTACATATGTCCTGCCACTCCCTTCTGGCTTGCAGAGTTTCTGCTGAAAGATCAGGTGTTAAACTTATGGGGATGCCCTTGTATGTTATTTGTTGTTTTTCCCTTGATGCTTTTAATATTTTTTCTTTGTATTTAATTTTTGATAGTTTGATTAATATGTGTCTTGGCGTATTTCTCCTTGGATGTATCCTATATGGGACTCTTTGCCCTTCCTGGACTTGATTGACTATTTTCTTTCCCATATTAGGGAAGTTTTTGACTATAATCACTTCAAATATTTTCTCAGTCCCTTTCTTTTCCTCTTCTTCTGAGACCCCTTTAATTCAAATGTTGGTGCATTTAATGTTGTCCCAGAGATCTCTGAGACTGTCCTCAATTCTTCTCATTCTTTTTTCTTTATTCTGCTCTGCAGTAGTTATTTCCACTATTTTATCTTCCAGGTCACTTATCTGATCTTCTGCCTCAGTTATTCTGCTATTGATTCCTTGTAGATAATTTTGAATTTCATTTATTGTGTTGTTCGTCATTATTTGTTTGCTCTTTAGTTCTTCTAGGTCCTTGTTAGAAGTTTCTTGTATTTTCTCCATTCTATTTCCAAGATTTTGGATCATCTTGACTATCATTACTCTGAATTCTTTTTCAGGTAGACTGCCTATTTCCTCTTCATTTGTTTGGTCAGGTGGGTTTTTACCTTGCTGGTTCATCTGCTGTGTTTCTCTGTCTTCTTATTTTGCTTAACTTACTGTGTTTGGGGTCTTCATTTTGCAGGCTGCAGGTTCATAGTTCCTGTTTGTTTTGGTGTCTTCCCCCAGTGGGTAAGGTTGGTTCAGTGGGTTGTGTAGACTTCCTGGTGGAGGAGACTACTGCCTGTGTTCCGGTGGATGAGGTTGGATCTTGTCTTTCTGGTGGGCAGGACTGCATCTGGTGGTGTGTTTTGGGGTGCCTCTTAACTTATTATGATTTTAGGCAGCCTCTCTGTTAATGGGTGGTGTTGTGTACCTGTCTTGCTAGTTGTTTGGCATAGGGTGTCCAGCACCGTAGCTTGCTGGTCATTGAGTGGAGCTCAGTCTTAGCATTGAAATGGAGATCTCTGAGAGAGCTTTCTAATCATTAGAATTAGAAATGAAAAAGGAGAAGTAAAAACTGACACAGTAGAAATACAAAGGATCATGAGTGATTACTACAAGCAACTATATGCCAGTACAATGGACAACCTGGAAGAATTGGAAAAATTCTTAGAAAAGCACAACCTTCCAAGACTGAACCAGGAAGAAATAGGATATATAAACGGACCAGACACAAGCACTGAAGTTGAAACAGTGATTAAAAATCTTCCAACAAACAAAAGCCCAAGATCAAATGGCTTCACAGACAAATTCTATCATACATTTAGAGAAGAGCTAACACCTATCCTTCTCAAACTCTTCCAAAATATAGCAGAGGCAGGAACATTCCCAAATGCATTCTACGAGGCCATCATCACCCTGATACCAAAACCAGACAAAGCTGTCACGAAGAAAGAAAACTACAGGCCAATATCACTGATGAACATAGATGAAAAAGTCCTCAAGAAAATACTAGCAAACAGAATCCAACAGCACATTAAAAGCAACATACACCATGATCAAGTGGGGTTTATCCCAGTAATGCAAGGATTCTTCAATATATGCAAATCAATCACTGTGATACACCATATTAACAAATTGAAGGATAAAAAACTTATGATCATCTCAATAGATGCAGAAAAATCTTTCAACAAAATTTAACACACATTTATGATAAAAACCATTCAGAAAGTAGGCATAGAGGGAACTTACCTCAACATAATAAAGGCCATATATGAAAAACCCAGAGTCAACATTGTTCTCAATGTTGAAAAACTGAAACCATTTCCTCTAAGGTCAGGAGCAAGACAAGTATGTCCACTCTCACCACTATTACTCAACATAGTTTTGGAAGTTTTAGCTACAACAATCAGAGAATAAAAAGAAATAAAATAATCCAAATCAGAAAAAAAGAAGTAAAGTTGTCATTGCAGATGAGTTGATACTATACATAGAGAATCCTACAGACACTACCAGAAAACTACTAGAGCTAAGCAATGAATTTGGAAAAGTTGCAGGGTAAAAAGTTAATGCATAGAAATCTCTTGCATTCCTATACACTAATGATGAAAAATCTGAAAGAGAAATTAAGGAAACACTCCCATTTACCACTGCAACAAAAAAGAATAGAGTACCTAGGAATAAACCTACCTAAGGAGACAAAAGACCTGTATGCAGAACACTATAAGACACTGATGAAAGAAATGAAAGATGATACAAACAGGGCTTCCCTGGTGGCGCATTGGTTGAGAGTCCACCTGCCAATGTTCGTGCCCTGGTCCAGGAAGATCCCACATGCCGTGGAGCGGCCAGGCCCATGAGCCATGGCCGCTGAGCCTGCACATCTGGAGCCTGTGCTCCGCAACAGGAGAGGCCACAACAGTGAGAGACCCACGTACCACAAAAAAAAAAAAAAAAAAAAAAAGATGATACAAACAGATGGAGAGTTATAACATGTTCATGGATTGGAAGAATCAACATTGTGAAAATGACTATACTGCCCAAGGCAATCTACAGGTTCAATGCAATCCCTATCAAGCTACCACTGGCATTTTTCACAGAACTAGAACAAACAATTTAACAATTTGTATGGAAACATGAAAGACCCTGAATAGCAAGGCAATCTTGAGAAAGAAAAACGGAGCTGGAAGAATCAGGCCCCCTGACTTCAGACTATACTCCAAAGCTACAGTAATCAAGACAGTATGTTACTGGCACAAAAACAGAAAGACAGATCAATGGAACAGGATAGAGAGCCCAGAGATAAACCCACATACCTATGGTTACCTAATCTATGACAAAGGAGACAAAAATATACAATGGAAAAAAGACAGCCTATTCAGTAAGTGGTGCTGGGAAACTGGACAGCTACATGTAAAAGAATGAAATTAGAACACTTCCTAACAGCATACACAAAAAATAAACTCAAAATGGATTAAAGACCTAAATGTAATGCCAGACACTATAAAACTCTTAGAGGAAAACATAGGCAGAACACTCTGTGACATAAATCACAATCAGCAGTATCCTTTTTGACCTACCTTCTAGAGAAATGGAAATAAAAACAAAAATAAACCAAAGGGACTTAATGAAACTTAAAAGCTTTTGCACAGCAAAGGAAACCATAAACAAGATGAAAAGAGAACCCTCAGAATGGGAGAAAATATTTGCAAATGAAGCAACTGACAAAGGATTAATCTCCAAAATTTATAAGCAGCTCGATATCAAAAAAACCAACAACCTAATCCAAAAAAAGGATAGAAAACCTAAATAGACATTTCTCCAAAGAAGATATATAGATTGCCAACAAATACATGAAAGAATGCTCAACATCACTAATCATTAGAGAAATGCAAATCAAAACTACAATGAGGTGTCACCTCACACCAGTCAGAATGGCCATCATCAAAAATTCTACAAGCAATAAATGCTGGAGAGGTTGTGGAGAAAGGGGAACCTTCTTGCACTTTTGGTGGGAACGTAAATTGATATAGCCACTATGGCGAACTGTATGGAGGGTCCTTAGAAAACTAAAAATAGAACTACCATATGACCCAGCAATCCCATTACTGGGCATATACCATGAGAAAACCATAATTCAAAAAGACACATACACCCCCAATGTTCATTGCAGCACTCTTTACAATAGCCAGGACATGGAAGCAACCTAAGTGTCCATCCACAGATGAATGGATAAAGAAGATATGGCACATATATACAATGGAATATTAGCCATAAAAAAAACAAAATTGAGTTATTTGTAGTGAGGTGGATGGACCTTGAGTATGGCATACAGAGTGAAGTAAGTCAGAAAGAGAAAAACAAATACCATATGCTGACACATATATATGGAATCTTTAAAAAAAAGGAAAGAAAAATGGTTCTGAAGAACCTATGGGCAGGACAGGAATAAAGACGCAGACATAGAGAACGGACTTGTGGACATGGGGAGGGGGAAGGGTAAGCTCGTTCGAAGTGAGAGAGTGGCATGGACTTATATATACTATCAAATGTAAAATAGACAGCTAGTGGGAAGCAGCTGCATAGCACAGCGAGATCAGCTCGGTGCTTTGTGACCACCTAGAGGGGTGGGGTAGGGAGGGTGGGAGGGAGACGCACAGGGAGGAGATATGGGGATATATGTATATGTATAGCTGATTCACATTGTTATAAAGCAGAAACTAACACACCGTTGTAAATCAATTATAGTCCAATAAAGATATTAAAAAAATAAAATCTTTGAATCCTTTTTTTTACCACACACACACAAAAATATATATGTACAATCTTGCAGTAAGAGAGAAATCAAAATGCTAAAAAGAGTACTAATCACACAAAAGTGAAAGCAATCCAGAAATATATAACAACACATGAAGCTCAAACTTTGACTTGTCAGACTCTAAAGTTTCTGGTTTCTAGAACCCAAAATTGTTCTGTAGAAAACCATTCCATAAAATCTCTCCCAAAGTATAAATATCTTCATATTTTCAAATTTTGTTTATAATATATTGTTCATTTATGTGATTGATAAGCAGGGTCATTTTAAGGAAGAAACGTTGTGACAAAATGTCCAGGCTCCAGCTGTGCAAATTTTTGCTAGAAAAATCTGATTTGAATCCAAGAGTTACACATTCAAGAAATTAGAGGAGCCACAAAATCAATACTGATGACAATAAATGTTAATATAAAGCCATATATATATACACATACATACATATGGCTTTCTATATATGTGTTTATATATACATGTTCTGAACTGAGTCTTTGTATTTATTTCCTACTACCCTATAGATAACAGGCCAAAAGGGAGTAAAAGTAAAGAAGTTATTTTCTCAAGTAGTTCTCTGCCTTGGGTGTGCTAAAATATATGAAGCATCCTCACCACCTTTTATCTTGACCTTTCTCCAGGAGTAATGTAGGACATTAGGTCTATATTCAAGAGTATTTCTGGAATCTCCCATTGAGATCCCATAAGGTCCTCCTGTCCCACTAGGGCTCTATCCTCCATAACTACTTGAGAAGCTATAAATTCACTTCTTATATAATTATTTGCCAGGAAATTAAAACTCCTAAAATTTGTTCTACCACACATCAATTCTATTTAACAAGTATTTATTAAACAACTATTCTTTGCCCTTTCTGGAACAAGACAAATTTAGTACAGGGTTATGATAGAACACACACACACGTATATCAGTATATTCATTGAGTGCCATGGAGTGACAATTGGAAAGATATTTTTATATCCTACAGTTCATATCATAGGATTTTTTCCCAGCATAGTCATTATTGTAATAGAGCCTTTTAAATAATTGATAAATGCCAAATCCTTTAACACTTAGTTTCAAGACATTTTAAACAATGTTGTAATGTCAGAGGGCAGAAGATTCAAAGACTTGGCAGAATGTCTAATGGCATTTTCTATAGTCTGGTTAGAACACCAGAGATAGTAAACTCTTATGATTTCCAAGTTGCATTTTGGGATTTTGCTTTTAAAGATAAAACCAGTTATTTAAATTGTCCAGATACACAAAGATTTATTTCCCTTATATTTGCAGTCAACTATGTACACAAGCACTCTTTTGAGAGCATAAGTGAAGTGTCTGTGAAGGCCTTGTTTCATTTATAAATATTATGGATTGGATTATGTTTATTCAAACACATGTTAGTTGTATGTAAAAAATAAGACTGGCTTTTAAAAATTGCTAACTCAGAATGGCCATCATCAAAAAATCTACAAACAGGGCTTCCCTGGTGGTGCAGTGGTTGAGGATCTGCCTGCCGATGCAGGGGACACGGGTTCGTGCCCTGGTCCGGGAAGATGCCACATGCCACGGAGCAAGCTGGGCCCGTGAGCCATGGCCGCTGAGCCTGCGCGTCCGGAGTGTGTGCTCCGCAACGGGAGAGGCCACAACAGTGAGAGGCCCGCGCACCACAAAAAAAAAAAAAAAAAACTACAAACAATAAATGCTGGAGAGTGTGTGGAGAAAAGGGAGCCCTCTTGCCCTGTTGGTGGGAATATAAATTGATACAGCCACTATGGAAAACAGTTCCTTAAAAATCTAAAAATAGGACTATCATGTGACCCAGCAATCCCACTACTGGACATATACCCTGAGAAAACCATAATTCAAAAAGAGTCACCTACCACAATGTTTATTGCAGCTCTATTTACAATAGCCAAGACATGGAAGCAACCTAAGTGTCCATCAACAGATGAATGGAGAAAGAAGATGTGGCACATATATACAAAGGAATCTTACTCAGCCATAAAAGAAACAAAATTGAGTTATTTGTAGTGAGGTGGATAGACCTAGAGACTGTCATACAGAGTGAAGTAAGTCAGAAAGAGAAAAATAAATACTGTATGCTAACACATATATATGGAATCTAAAAAAAAAAATGGTTCTGAAGAACCTAGGGGCAGGACAGGAATAAAGATGCAGACATAGAGAATGGACTTGAGGACACGGGGAGGGGGAAGGGTAAGCTGGGACGAAGTGAGAGAGTGACATGTTCTTATATATACTACCAAATGTAAAATAGGTAGCTAGTGGGAAGCAGCCACATAGCACAGGGCGATCAGCTCGGTGCTCTGTGACCACCTAGAGGGGTGGGATAGGGAGCGTGGGAGGGAGACGCCAGAGGGAGGAGATATGGGGATATATGTATATGTATAGCTGATTCACTTTGTTATAAAGCAGAAACTAACATACCATTGTAAAGCAATTATACTCTAACAAAGGTGTTAAAAATAAATTAATTAAATAAATAAAAAATAAAAATTGCTAACTGATAAATTTTCCTCAGCTTCAGTTGAGGTAGTTGACTAGAATTTGAGAGGGATCAATATAGTCATTGGGCCAACAGAATATGATTTCAGAGAAAGCATAGGAAACTTCCATGAATGAGATTTAAGATCATAAAATCTTATATGTTCAGAGGAAAAGGCTACTGCAGAAAACTTAATTAAAAGACAGATTTTCCTTTAGGAAAAGAGTCACCCAAAGCTGTTCTAACAAAGGTAACTAGCTGTTCTGAAACTCATAGAAGAGTCAGATAAGTATTAAAGATCTTGTTGCTCTTTACAATGAATATGAGATTTGCAATATAGATGACATTTTAAAGTCAGAAACTTTACTACCTAAAATTGCCTACAGGAGGCAATATGAATGTGTTAAAAGAATGTAAGGAATCATAGGTTTTTAAAGCAACCTTAAAAAAAATCTCAATTTTCCTGACTTCCTGGATGAATACATTATTACGAATGATATAAAATAGTCTCCAATCTGTGTTTCATCATTCTTTCTAACTCATTCTTGTTTGTATTTTTGTATTTAATTAAGTTTTGGTTGATTAATGTTCTTTTTTAATGAGAAATGCATATCCATCTTGAGAAAGTATGTAAGAGCAGTGGAGTAGTTATTGAGTCTTAAACTGTGGTGTTGGCTATATCAGTTGAACATGCAGTGTGGTTTTGCTTGGTGGCAGTGGAAAGGCAAAAAGGAGCATGAGAGAGGAGCCATCATGAGGGCTTTAGGGTGCTCCAGACTAGGCAATATTGGTCATGAAAATTACTACTGTGGAAATAAGTCAAGACGACTCAAATGAGAATGAGCAAAGGCTGTTTATTCAGAGCTTGCTAGATCAAGGGAACCACACATCATCACTTGTCTTTGGCAGAGGCTCAGAGGCAGACAGAAAAGTAGGAAAAGTTTGTAGTGGGAAAAAGGGAAGGCTTTGCATATGCCCTAATTGGAAGCTGTAAGCATGGAGAAACTGGATGAGGGCTAGCTAGAAGCAGGGCATCCTAAATAGGTTGGCAAAGAATATTTGACTTTTTCTGGTAGGTTCTGTGTTGGAAATGGGGGCAAAAATTAGAGAAGCTGTCATTATGATTAAATTTGGCTGTTTTGGGGTTGATTGCTGTTGCAGATTGTGGACAAATGTTCTACTTTTATATATGGCCTGGTCATCATCTGTATATTCAGGCTCTCGTTACAGACATATGTCTCTGCTACCCCAAGTGCACATGTAATCAGCAGATGATTTCACATATGTGTTTACCAGAAATACCATGCATTCCACTGAAAAATTGTACTTGCAGACTTAGGAAAAACTGCAATGGCTAATTGATTATGATTCTCCTATATTAAGTATATCAAGCAGAGTGAAACAGCAACAGAAGCCAACACCAGGGGAACTCTATAAAGAACAATTTTAATATTAAGATCATGACTGTATTTGTAGAGAAAGAAAAAAACAAAAATTATTTCTGAAGCCAAATTTTTCTCATAAATAGTGTCTCCATTTAATTTTGTATTTCCAAAAATGTATTTAATGTGCGATTATTACAGTTGAAACAATCTCTACATTTAGGTAATATTAACTAAGTATTAAAATTTTCTATCTTTCTGTTTCAAATTGCATGTTCTTCAATTTTATTATATGCTTCTATTTTTTAAAACTAGATGAATACCACACTAATTTTTCCAAATTTCAATTTCCTGAATTATGGACTTTAACTGACATGAGAGCTAATGTATTCAGCTAAATTTATTAGACCCTCTAAATCTCCAATATTTACTTACAGTTTCCTCTGAGATTCTTTTCTTTGAGAAAATAAATTATGAATATGTCAAGCATGCTAGTTCTAACATTTAACAAGATAATAAATGGTCTTATAAAACAGCACTAAAGAAAAGAAATACAAAGCTAATCTTGTAATTCTGTTCTAGCAGTAGTTTATAGAGGTCTGGAGTCAAAGTTTTGATGTTCTTTCTCTGCAGGTCACAAAGCATGAAGGACACTGTTATTCATAAATGACAATCTGCCCATATATCTTTAAAAGAAACCCTCACTAAAGAATCTGGAAGAAAGGATTAATGTTAGAGTTTCCTTCAAAGTAGCTTAAACGTGTTGATTTCATTTTTGTTGCCAAATTACTCAATCAAACATCTTTACAGAGGACTTACTATGTTGAAGGTTTACTAGACTTTATGGAAGACAGAAAAAGACCTAAAAACACACTCAACTACTCACAAAAGTACAGAATAACAAAGAATGCTTGACTAAAAAGAAAAAATAGCACTATATTAAACATGTCAAATAAATGTGGCCTTTGCATCTCAGTTATAGTTCATTGTAAGATACATAATAGACTTTATCTTCTAGCCCGTGCAAGATCCTGAGAGAAGTTATCAAAGTGTTCTTAATTTTAAAACCCCAAACTTGTAAGAACTAAACTTTTCTCAGTGGTCAAAGGATGAATCTAAGAAAAGAAAAGCAGCAACTCCTTTCTATTTCAAGTACTTAAAGAAGCTCTTCTACTGAAGTATATATTGTAAATTAAATTGTCAGCAAAACAATTTTTGCTGACAAAAATTATATTCTCTGGAAGAATATATTGGTATGGGTAGGAAGAGTAGAAATTTAAATCTGAAAAGGAACACATTGAAGAAAAGAAAAGAAAACAAAATATAAGTGTGTGAGTTTTCTCATAAGTAGAAGAGGATGGTATACCACCAAATTACTATGAAATATCCTATGTAATATGCTTACTATGTTTTATCTGCTATATAAATTATCTTAATTAAATTTAGTCCCATGATTGATTGTCTACTGAAAGCTTAGAAAGATGTTCCATTGGAGATCTAATCTAGGGTTAGAATAATGCTCAATCAAAATGCACTAGCACTCACAGCATTTCTCTTGTAAATAACCCCCAAATATAAAGCATTCTTGGAATCCTGTTTTCTCAGCTCATGAACATGTTTTTTTAATGTGGAGAGAAATTTCTTTTGCAAGTAAATCATTAAAACTTGGGAACAAGCAGAGTAATTATAAAATAATTCAGGAGGTCCATCAAACTGTCTAGAGATTCCCCAAGGTGCTATAAGTCTGACAGCACTGGCATTTTTCTACTAGTCTAAAGAGAAACGGGACAGTCCTCAATATATGTACTATAATTAATGTTTTCTTTAAGAACCTTCTTTTCCTTATTACTTAACCTAAGTTGCTAACTGAGAGCTAAATAAATCAACTTGCATACGTTTTCCTCTTTCTTCTTTTTTCATCTCTCTACTTGACATGATGAATACATTTTATATTAGTTTTCTTAAAATGTGTCCATTCATACAGAGTATTATGACATGAGTTGATCTAAGTACTTAATTGACTCTTGAGTTTCCTTTGGAAGTTCAGGACCAGGCTTGAATGAGATTCTAATCCTATTATCATTGAAAAATAAAACTAAAAATGTTTGGGTTCTTGGTTTAAGGAAGAAACTAATTTTGATGGCTAGTAGCTCTATGAGGAAAAAATGCCTTCCTTTTCCAAATGTTTTTTTCCTAAGAGTCTCTAAAATTAATTCTGGTCTTTTGTAAAATATCATCCTGTTCCAGTTTTAGCCTCTAACCATGTGGTTGATTTCTAGGAAATTACTTGTCTCCAAGGGGCCCAGAAAGAACTCACTGAGCACTCATTCTGGGTCATAAGGTGTGTGCCAAGAGTATTACATCCTAACAAAGGATTGATTTTTTAATGCTTCCATGTACTCTGTGTTCACTATACACATATTCTTTATTCTACATGGTAAACTTATTAAGTGGGTGCTGTCATAATCCTTTTATAGATGAGAAAACCAAGACCTAGAGAAGATAAGTTATTTACCTTAGGTTACAGAGCTAGTGAGTTACAGAATGGGGAAAGTGGGAATTTACCCTCAACATCTATCTCCAAAGCCCATTTTCTTAAACAATATAATTTGTGGTCTCTTTCTCCCGTATGTGAGATATGGAAGTCAGACAATATGAGGTCCTCAAACAAACAAGGATTTCACAGAGGTGAAATCCAATTGACCTCCTTGCCCAGCTCTGCCAATTGTCATATCTGTGACCTTAGAAAAATCAGTTTATCTCTTTCAAGCTTCCATTTTTCTAATGAGCAAAATGGGATAAAAATATCCACCTTTGAATGTAAATTTATACAGCCACTATGGAGAGCAGTATGGAAATTCCTTTAAAAACTAAAAATAAAATTACCATATGACCCAGCAATCCCACTACTGGGCATATACCCAGAAAAAAACATAATTCAAAAAGATACATACACCCCAATGTTCATTGCAGCACTCTTTACAATAGCCAGGTCATGGGAGCAACCTAAATGTCCATTAACAGATGAACGGATAAAGAAGATGTGGTACATATATACAATGGAATATTACTCAACCATAAAAAGGGATGAAATTGGGTCATTTGTAGAGACATGGATGGACCTAGAGACTGTCATACAGAGTAAAGTAAGTCAGAAAGAGAAAAACAAATATCATATATTAACGCATATTTGTGGAATCTAGACAAATGGTACAGATGAACTGGTTTGCAAGGCAGAAATAGAGACATAGATGTAGAGAACAAATGTATGGACACCAAGGGGGGAGTTGGGGGTTGGGATTGAGAGATTGGGACTAACATATATACACTAATATGTATAAAACAGATAACTAATGAGAACCTGCTGTATAGCACAGAGAACTCCACTTCGCTGTATAGTAGAAACTAACACAACATTGTAAAACAAACATACCGCAATTAGAAAAAATACCCACCTTCACACAGTTGTGAGGATAATGTGTAATAATATATGTTAATTTTTTCTGTAAACGTTAACTTTTACTCTGAGTCTCAGAGCAAAGTAAACATTTTTAAATATTAATTTTTAGAATTAACAGTATATAAGGTTACTTGGATTAGTGGGGGTAATGTACAATGTTTTAGGGGGTGAGGGACATAGCGTCATAAAACCTATGTGGAAATGATACTTTCCACTGAATGGGTAAGAATATCAACTCTAGAAATGACTAGTTGATCCCAGAAGTCCAGTAAACCTGATTGGATGTTGTCCATCTTTTGGGAAGGAGTCTCTGTAGTACAATGATTATCACCATATAGGAGGGATGGGAAAAATACCAAACTACATTCAGGAAAATACTTATTTATGAGTAAATGGAATATTGGGTGACTTAGAATGGAGCAGTGGTCTCAAGGGTCTCAAAGTATGGTCTGAGAACCAGCAACATCAGCATCACCAGGGAATACCTTAGACATACAAAGTATCTGACTCAGCCCCAGACTGCATCTAAAGCTCTAGGTGAGGCCAGCAATTTGTGCTTTATTAAGACCTCTGGGGGCTCCCACTGGTATGGAGTTTAAGAGCACTGACTTCAAATCAAATTGCCTGTGCTTGAATTATAACTCTAACATGTCTCAGCTGTGTGACTTAGGCAAGATATTTTCTCTCTCTGCCCTTCTCTCTTTCCTTCTACAAAATGGGGATAGAATCATATTTGCCTCTTAGAGTTGTTGTGAGGATTAAAATCATTAATATATGTAAAATTCTTAGCACAGTCCTTGCAATAAACTAAATACTCCATAAATATTAGCTATTGTTACTTGAAAGAGATCTGTGCTGTGAAGAAGGGTTTCCTCTGCCCTCTGTCATTAGGTGTGAACATTTGAAAGTCCCCGCAAGTTATAATCTCTAAAGTTCATTCCTATCCTATGAATTCCAATAACAGCAATTTCTATGCCATGCTTATAATAGTACTTCTGATGAAACCTCTTAGAGCCATTTAACTTATCTTTATGACATACAAATAAGCTTAAAATAATTTTTTCACAGACAGCTTTTTGCCAATACAATAAAAAATATGAACCAGGCAGCTACGTAACTTTCTTCCCTTCACTCTCTAAATTCCTTTACTTTATCTGGCCTCTGTTCTTCATCTAAATCTCAGATGTATCCTAACTACTCACAGATTCTCAATACAAAACAGTACAACTGTCCCCTCATACAATCATTTGCTCTGCACTGATCTATGCTTTTGTTTCCCCAAATCTTTAAAATTGGGATATTTTGATGACTTTAAAGATTACTAAGCATGCTCACATTTCCCCATCTTATTTGAATAGAACTGTGCACTAATACTGTCCTATAGATCCAGGTATCAAAGCTGAGTAAGCCCTAGCATTTGTTCCTGAAATCTAGTCTCCATGCATAACCAATAATTTCATTTAACTGTAATGAAACATGTGAAAGTATTATGCACAAATGACTATGGGAGCAAAAGTAGAAGGATCAACTCTATCTCAGAGGGTTAGTACTAAAACCATCTTCCAGATGAGATATATGTGAAAGATGAATCAGAGCTTGGGGTGGAAAGACATTCTAGATGGAAGAAACACAATTTTCAGAGGCTCATGAACCGCACTAATCTTTAGAATTGAGTTTTGTGGCTGGAGAGAAGGAACAGTGGGAGAAAGCCTGGAAAGGAAGTAAGAGATGGGAATTATGAAAGGATGTCACATCAACCTGCCAGGCCTGTATGGTTGATTTTATCCTAATTTTGAAGAAGAGGAAAATGAGGTCCATTGAACATAAATGACATAGAAAATAAACAGCAGAGCTCAAACTCGAACCAGGTCTCCTCCCAACTCCCATCTAGTACATTTTCTACTATATTATATAGCTAGTTAGAATTTCCTTAAAGTAGTAAATTTCTAATTTAGATACAAGGCATTATACTCTGGTGCAACATATTTTGAAGGGATTTTTTTGGGCAGAGTTCCTCTTACAGGTGACCCAATATTCTATTTACTCATTAAAGAAGGATTTTCCTGAATGTATTTTGGTGTCTTTCCCATCCTAAGGCAACTAAAAGTGAAGACAAAGGGGAGAAAGGAAAGAAACTAATACTGATTGATTGTCTACTCTGAGACAGGGACTATCCTAGATATTTTCTATATTATATTATTTGAATGCTCACAGTAGTGCTTTAAGTTTGATATTATTTACCACTTTTTATAAATGAGGACTTTGAGATTGAGATGTAAGATAGTTGTCCAAGTAACTTGACCAAGGTCATGCAGCCAGTTGAGTGGCAAACTGAGGTTCAAATTTGGGTCTGCTTGACCCAGGCCCAAATCATCTCATCAACTTACCCAACTCTGCTCCTCATGAACAAGTTCAACATTAAGCTCAAAACAAGGCCAATCAGTGAGCTGAAAACATTGATGGAGGAAAAGTTTTAGGATAATGTCTTTAAGAACGGACATAGGCAAAGAAAGTAACGGGATATTTTCAATGCAATCATGTAGTAAATAACCTTTCATTTTGAATAGATTTTGGACTTTAAGTTTACAGAAAGACTGATGAGGATGGATGACAAAATAGGTCATGAGGCAGCATGAAGAAGAAACAATGAGTGGGAAGTGATGCACTGTGTAACAGGCGGGAATGTAGAATCTCTGGTTCTTGGGGGCTTCTTTTGTCTGCTCAAATTATATTTGTTTTGTCAGTGTACCCAACACCCTATACTCCATATTTCCCAAAGGATCCGTGTTCCAAATGGTCAGATTTTGTCCCAGAATCCCAAATAATTACACATTTAAAAATTACCATGGTTGGCCAAGCTAAGTTTTAGAATACACTGATACCTCATGAGAAGAGACTATTAATTCAAGCTCCTAAGCTGGAATCTCTTAGTGTCTGAGAGACTGCTCACCATCAGAGGAAGAGGGCTTCAATACCTGTTTGAGCCTAGTCTGGGCTTCTTCACAAATCTTGGACGCTCAAGTTAACCTTTCAATGTTTAGCTACCTTTCTTCAGGATCCTGATCTTAGAGGAATATCTTTGATAAATATTTATTGTACAAAGGTAGAAAGTGAGGTAAAAAATTGAGTTCTACCTCCCTAGTACTCATAAGGATCATATGTAGTTCTCTGTATTTATATTGTAAGTGGTTTAACTCACTGAAAGCAAAAATGTTTGATTAATTGACTCTCTGGATATAATGTATTTACTTGGAATAACAACAAAGAAACTTATCACTATAGATTTTTATTAGCCGGAATTTTTGTTGGTAGATGAGCTATAAGTCACTTAGTCTAGGAAGTCACTTGTGATTATTTTTATTATTAAAAACAATACTAAAAAATATAGGTACATAATTGAATGCCTACAGGCATTTTTCTGCAGCAGAGTCAGAGAGTAAATACTTTGGCTTTGTGAGCCACATAGATCTGTTGTAACTACCAAACTCTCTTGACACAAAAGCAAAGTACAACATGTAGGTGAATAGATGTGGCTGTGTTCCAATGAAACTTTATTTATGAAGAGTGAAATTTAAATATTGTATTATTTTTATGTATTATGAAATATTGTTCTTTAAAATTTTTAAGCTATTTAAAAATTTTAAAACCATTCTTTGCTTATGGTTCACATAAAAACAGATAGTAGGTTGGATTTACCTGTGGACCATGGTTTGCTTATCATTGTTCTAGACATTTACCTTTTTCATCTCAAATTCTGTCATCCATCTCAAGGTAAGGTTTATTTATCTCTAGTGCATAGATGATGAAACTAAGTATCCAGAACACTAAACTGACTTGGACATCACGTAGCAAGTAATTGGTAAATCTCTGAAATTTTTGTGACTTCTCTGAGTCTTAGTTTATATGTAAACTGGGCAGAAATACTTGCATTTATCAGGGTATTATTGGGATGAAATAAAATAATTTATTCAAATGCTATTTAATCTTTCCTAGTGTCAGAGACTTCCCTGAAATATAAAGTTCAGGATATATACAATGGACAAAGCAGACCTTGAGCTTGCCCACATGAAGCTCACAAGTTTATAAGATATACAGTGAATTAAAATTTGTAATAAATGTGATGATTGCTCTGATAGAAAAAAATGTAGGCCTAAGGGAAAATATAGCACAGGTGCCTATCCTAGGTTTTAGGAAAAGCCTTCTGGAAAACAGTGGTGTCAAATGGAGCCATGAAATGAGGTCCTGAAGTGAAAAAGTGGAGAAAAAAGTATTCAAGGCAAGGGGAAAGCTACGGGTAAATCCCAGAGGTGAGAGAGTTAGCCCATTACGAAAGCAAAAGGAGTTCAATATGTCTAGGAATAGAGATCAGGAAATAAAACAGAGTTCAAGAGATAATGCTAAAGAAGTAAGAAGATATTTGAAGATATATTAATAGGTATAGACATCATCCTAGGAACAAAAGGAAGTCCTGACAAGTTTTAAAGAATGAAGAAATAATATTAGACTTGCATTTTGAAAGGTCATCCTACTGTAATATAAAGAATGGATTGGAAACTGGTGAGAATGAGTCCTGGGAGACCGGTTAGAAAGTAGATGCTATGGTCCAGATGAATGATGGTGGTGGCTTGAATTAGAGTAATGGCAGAAGAAATTAAGATAAATGGCCAGATTCAAGAAACATTAAGTAATTGGATTTATTTAAAAATATTTATTTCATATCTGTTTATTCCATCCACTGTTCAAGTTGCTGGGGACATAACAATAAACAAAACAGGTCAACATCTCTGTCCTACTGTAAGAATGATGGACAATGTAGAGTAAAAATTTCCAGGCTTCTGCTTCTAACAACTGGGTGGATGGTGGTAGCATAAACTGAGATAAGAAAAAATAGGAGAAACAGATTTGGTGTGTATTGATTAAAAAACTCTGACTAAAATTGTTTATAGTTCTTCCTTAGTGCATTTCCCCTAAGGCTATTTAGGACCAGAACCAAAAATAGACAGTAGGTTTATGGCTCTCTAAAAACAGAGTCACTATTTATTCAGCTTTCTCCTACCTTTTATACCCAGAGAATAAAAAAAATGATAATCTTTGGAGGAGAAGAAATATATGACTGGAGTTACAGAACAAGAGCAGACAGATATGATATAAGCAGATATCAGAGTAAAGCTACTTATGTACCATCACGCCTCCTTCCCTGCCTTCCAAAGTAGATTTTTTTCCAAGGTAACAGCTGCGCTGCTTTAAAATGGCTTATCTGGAGCTTTTATACACTAATTTAATACTGTACAGAATTGACAGTCAGAAGCTTGTGTTCTTGAGGTAGTCCCTTCATTCAAAGAGTTTCCTATCAAGATCTCTACCAGACCTACAAGGACCACCCTACCTATTTTTTCTGTACTCTAGGACCCCTTAAAAATGGTTAGCACTACAGATAATTTTCTTCAGAATATATTACCCATCAATATAGTTCAACTTCAGAATGTTTTTCAGATAGTGATTATTGTACCATCAATGTAAGGGTTTACAGAAGTAAATATATTATGGGGTGTGTGTGTGTGTGTGTGTGTGTGTGTGTGTGTGTGTGTGTGTGTAGTTGGGCTAACATCAATGGCTTGTATTTTATGCTCCTTACATACAATAAACCATATTCATAAATGGTATTTTTAAAATACTCCAGAGCTGGAGGTACGGTCATTACAAAGTATCCTCGTTAGGTAAATGGAGAAACTTAGCAATTTGATATCTTCATTTTTAAGAAAAACGCTTTTACAAAGAGTAAAATTTTACAAAGAGTAAAATGATAAGTTTAGTTCTTGACAGAATATTTGATGTACTTGTGAAGTCTGCAGTGGATATGTCCACTAGGCTATTGTATATACTTATCTGAAACTCAAGAAAGAACTTTGAGCTGGAGATAATAGACTTGGCAGTTATTCTCTTTGATATTTGAAACCATGGCGGTGAAATTACCTAGTGAATTTGTCTGGAGAAGTATTAGCATTTGATGGATGTGAAAAAAGACCTCAGCAAAAGGAAATGGGGAAGAGCAGCTAAGAGGTAGAAGGTAAGTCCAGAGATGGCAGTTGCAGAAGCCAAGGAAAACTGGTTTCAAGAAGGTATATTGCACCAAAAGCTTCATAAAGGGCCACTGGATTTATCAAAACAGCGTCAATGGTGACCTTGACAAAAATGGTGTCAATAGTAAGGTTGAAAATCTGATGCAGTGAGGAAAGGAATAAGTGTGAAGTGAGGAAATCAAGGCTATGAGTATAATAGCTCTTTCAAGAAGTTTGGCCCACGGAGGGACAGGGAAGGGACTAGTGAATTATTGCTTATTTTTCTGGGGTTTTTTTGTTTGTTTGTTTGTAGTTGGGAGAGACTTGAACATGTTCCAGAAGTGATAGAAAAGATTCAATAGGAAGAAATTTTGAAGATTCAAAGATATCACTAGTAAAACAGAAGGGGAAGGAATCTAGGAAGTAGATAGAAAATATATTTTTAGAATGATACCCTTTGTTTACACTGAAATAACAGGGAAGTTGGAAAGTATGAATGCATGGTAGATATACCATGACTAGGTGAGATATTTCCCTCTGAATATTTTTATTATGAAGTAGGTAAAAGTAAGTGGAATGAAGTAGGATGGTCAAGTTGTAGTATTTAGTATTTAGATAATCATTTTGGAGAAGAGGATAGTATGTTGTTGGACAGGAGAAGAAGCCAGATAGATGTTGGTGATTATGAATTAATATTGACATTAAATCTGCTTATTTATAAGATAATGAAGTCCCTAACACAAGTATATGGCAAATATGTTCTCCACAAATATTTCTATGGGATGAGTAAGTAGCCTCTAGTATACATATCTATATGTATCAATATATGTACATGTGTAAATATACTTAGATACACACATGTAAAAATAGTGAAATATATACATATATATTCTTCTGTACCCTCACCATACTTTTAAAGTATATTGTTTATTGTGTTCTTTGTACAGTTTTACTCTCTATAAAAAGACTTCATATATAAGGAGTTGATCAGGAAAAATTATTCCATAATTTTATAATTTTTTGTTGCTCAAGAATGAATACAGTTCAGAATTATTATTGATGTTTTTCTGTGAATTTCTGTGCCTACACATTATTTTTCTCTGATATAGAATTTTTATACTTACCTCTAATATGTGAAGATATTAGTCAAGTGATTACCAGTATAGGTATTAATGAATTATTTTCAAATTTCACTTTGCTCAATGCTAAAAAGAAAATATTGACTATGCAGTGCATAGACTATAAAGGCATAAAAATAATAGAAAGCCCAGAATCACTTGCGAACAACTACCAAAGGGAAAAGATATCTAAGATTACATGCATTATTTTAATTAAGGGTGCTTGAAAATACATAAGGCTTCCTTTGAATAATAAGCATCTACAGATGAGGTATGATTAGAAAATGCAATCTCTTTTACAGGTTCAGTTAAATCAACTTCATTTCAATAATGGTGAGTGATTAGAGAAAAGCTATCAGAATAGTACTTTGAGTCATCATTCAAAGAATTTTTTTTTTTTTTTTTCAGTTCTGCAATGTGCTTTACCAGATAATGACTACAGGGCTTAAAATTAATGGAAGAAGTTTAAGAGTGGTTAAATTATCTGTCTTAATCAGGCTATGATTTAATGTTACTTTTGGATTTAAAGAATTTTCATTTATTCACAAAAGACAACCATCTCTGCCAGTCAGACTTAAAATTAGTGAGAAATGAGCTTCAGAAGTTAGTGTGTATCTCATATGCAAAGAAGAACTTATACAAATAATCTATAACCCATTGACCTTAATTTTTTCCTTTCTCATAAAATTTATTTTTAGTTTAAGGCTTTTGACTGGATAATATTTCAATGAGATTATTGTTGCCTCTTTTTGTTGTTGTTGTTGTTCCAGACAAAATCAGAATGATTAGAGTTATGAGAAGTAATACAAGGTAAAATGTTATATTCTTATTTGCCATCAAGTACACAAGGCTTTCAGTATTTTTTTTTAAATAGAGGCTAGCATTTATTTAAAAATTTATTTCAAATGCAATTTCAATATTAATTTATCTCTAGGCAGCTAAGATATAGCATTCAACTTTACCCAAGTGTCTTTCATTATAGAGAGGTGTTTATTTTTTTAATATGGTTTTATAGATATGTATATTTGTGCCTATTATACTTACTTTATATAATCACTGACATTTGTCAATCATGTCTTAAGGTTCAAACCTTTACATTCAATAAACATTTGCTGAAAAGTTATGTTAAGTATTATGCTGACTTCTGAGGAAACAACATAGAAAAGACATGGTCCCACATTTTAAATATATGTATACATGTAATTAAAGCTAGTTTATTAAAGTTACTAGGCTTTCACACTGTTCAAAACTCATATTGACTCATTCACCCTATGGAAGCAAAGAAGGAGTTCTTTTTTTTTTTTTTTTTTTTTTTGGTACGTGGGCCCCTCACTGTTGTGGCCTCTCCCGTTGCCGAGCACAGGCTCCAGACACGCAGGCTCAGCAGCCATGGCTCACAGGCCCAGCCGCTCTTCAGCATGTGGGATCTTCCCGGACCGGGGCACAAACCCGTGTCCTCTCCATCGGCAAGCGGACTCCCAACCACTGCGCCACCAGGGAAGCCCAAAGGAGTTCTTTTTCTTAACCATGTCTTTCTTCTACTTCCTTACCATCTATTTTTCTACTTTTTAAGTTTTAGGGAAAAATATATTACATCTCCCCAAAATGCTAACATGATACTAAGTACAAAGATAAGCACGTTGTATATAGTCCCATTTAACTTTTAAAAACAAGGCATGTATATTCTAGTTATGAATGACAGGTTGGAGCTTGAAGAGGTTGTGTAATTTTAAGTTTAGCACAGCTGAGAATTAGCATAGCTGGTGCTCAGACACAGGTTTGACTGGTAGAACGTTTTACTGCACATCATACATTCGTGTGCTCCTCCACATCTCACAGACCTTTTGCAGTCGGAGGTAACGTGACTAGTTCTAAATAATGTACAATGAGTAGATGACATCTAGGTCAATTCTGAGCCACAACACTTAATAGTCAGTGAGTGGTCCTCCAGCTTTTTCACTTCACCTGTGTTGTCAACCGGCAATGTTCCGAATGGAGGATTCTGAAGTGTCCTGAGGCCCCAAGTGACCATGTGGGACAGAAACCCCACTGACCAATATTGTTGTGCTAAACCACTGAGATTTAAAGCTTAATTTGTTATTGCAGCATAACCTAGTCCATAACTCTAGCTTGTGAGGTAATTAATAAAGTTTCAAAATCATTGCTCTTAATCTAAATGCTGTTAACAGTTGTGATTTAATGGGAAAACAGTCCAAATACAACTTAATATATGATTTCATTTCTCCTACAGTCTGAAATTAGAAATCAAACATTGGTTTCATTTTCATATACAAACTCTGAGTTGGTAGATTTCCTGTAAGGTGGTAATGACAAAGATTCACAGATAAGTAATATCAATGTTACTGTGATTTGGTAAAATACTTAGTAGTTAAAGGCTACAACAATTTAAAGTGAGATAGCTTTGCACATTTTTACTTGCCTACCTAATACACCTTTCATCAATAATTTTGAACTTAATTCATTTTAAGTGTACATATTGTTTTTGTTTAGGAGAAAATAATAAAATATTCCTGGCAGTATGTGATATGATTCATACATTTTTCTTATTTAAAAATAAACTAACTCTGGGCTTCCCTGGTGGCACAGTGGTTGAGAGTCTGCCTGCTAATGCAGGGGACACAGGTTCGTGCCCCGGTCTGGGAAGATCCCACATGCTGCGGAGCGGCTAGGCCCGTGAGCCATGGCCGCTGAGGCTGCGCGTCCAGAGCCTGTGCTCCACAGTTGGAGAGGCCACAACACTGAGAGGGCCATGTAGTACAAAAATAAAATAAAATAAAATAAAAAATAAAATAAACTAACTCAACTAATTCTTTAAAATGTCTTCTAAAAAAAAAACAAACAAATGGGACCTAATGAAACTTAAAAGCTTTTGCACAGCAAAAGAAACCATAAACAAGATAAAAAGACAACCTTCAGAATGGGAGAAAATATTTGCAAATGAGGCAACTGAAAAGGATTAATCTCCAAAATATACAAGCAGCTCATGCAGCTCAATATCAAAAAACCAAGCAACCCAATCTAAAAATGGGCGGAAGACCTAAATAGACATTTCTCCAAAGAAGATATACAGATTGCCAACAAACACATGAAAGGATGCTCAACATCACTAATCATCAGAGAAATGCAAATCAAAACCACAATGAGGTAGCACCTCACACTGGTCAAAATGGCCATCATCAAAAAATCTACAAGTAATAAATGCTGGAGAGGGTGTGGAGTAAAGGGAACCCTCTTGCATGTTGGTGGGAATGTAAATTAATCAGCCACTATGGAGAACAGTATGGAGGTTCCTTAAAAAACTAAAAATAGAACTACCATATGACCCAGCAATCCAACTACTGGACATATACCCTGAGAAAACCATAATTCAAAAAGAGACATGTACCACAATGTACATTGCAGCTCTATTTACAACAGCCAGGACATGGAAGCAACCTAAGTGTCCATTGACAGATGAATGGATAAAGAAGATGTGGCATATGTATACAGTGGAATGTTACTCAGCCATAAAAAGAAACAAAATTGAGTTTTTTGTAGTGAGGTGGATGGACCTAGAGTCTCTCATACAGAGTGAAGTAAGTCAGAAGGAGAAAACAGTTACCATATGCTAACACATATATATGAAATCTAAAAAAAAAAAGATTCTGAAGAACCTAGGGGCAGGACAGGAATAAAGACACAAATGTAGAGAATGGACTTGAGGACACAGGGAGGGGGAAGGGTAAGCTGGGATGAAGTGACAGAGTGGTATGGACATATATACACTACCAAATGTAAAATAGCTAGTGGGAAGCAGCTGCATAGCACAGGGAGATCAGCTCAGTGCTTTGTGACCACATAGAGGGGTGGGATAGGGAGGGTGTGAGGGAGGCACAAGAGGGAGGAGATATGGGGATATATGTATACATATGGCTGATTCACTTTGTTATACAGCAGAAACTAACACAACATTGTAAAGCAATTATACTCCAATAAAGTTTAAAAAAAATAGTGTGGAAAGAAAAATGAATAAAATAAAAATAAGTTAACTCAATTCCTTAAAATGTCTTCTACTTTCTTGAAATACAATACTATAATTGTATGCATATGAATTGGCTGCTAAAATATATTTAACATAATTTCATGTCTTCCAGTACAGGGCTTTTTTGAGGAAGAGTTTAAAATTTTAAATATCAAGTATTTATGATGTCATTTAATAATTGATAAAGAGTTCCTAAACAACTTTGACGTTCTGTTCAAATCAGACTTTTAAAAAAAATCAGTATTTTCTCTTGTATAAATTATCTATTCATATTAAAAGTAGGTACAAATATTTAAGAAAGATCAGATTTCCCCTAATATGATTTACATGATTGTTAATCGCAACGATGCCTTAAATATTTATCAATTATATAAATTACTCTCATATCATCCCTCATGAAGTTAAAAAAAAACAAAACCTAGAGAATTAGTTTTAAGGACACATGGATAGTGAAAGAGCTAGGGTTAGAGTCCATTTTCACTGACTGATACCCCACTGTTCGTTCTACTCTATTTTGTTCAATCACGTACGAACTCTCTTTAGGTGATGTTTAAAATGCTTAATATAATAGTAAGGTCTTCAAAACCTCATATTTTTTCCTTGATTTATCTCTAATTGTTACCTATATGTATAGTAGTAAATTTTTGCATACACATTTCACATACTCTTATTAAATGATTTTATGTATTTTTCCTTTGTGATCTGGTGGTAATTCATCAAAGAATGTTGGAGAGTCAAAAAATTCAACATATGACTGTACAATGGATACCTAAATATTTGGAGATATAGACATGACTAGCTTTACAATTGCTTTATTCATTCAATGAATGTTCCTTTAACATTACTGTGAGGAACAAACTGTAGAAGGTACTGGATATATAGTGAACAGCTGCCCTCAAAGAACTTATATATATAAGCAATGGTGACAAAAACAAGTAACTATATACATATATTAATAAAAGTCCTATACAAGTAATAAACAGAGAACTCAGAGAAGAATGTTAGGGGAAATAGGAAGAATCATACATGGAAGCTTAACTAAGAAGCTCAAAATTAAACTGAGTCTTAAAGGATGAGAAGGAGTCAGCTCCACAAATAATTGGAAATAGAGCACTTTTATTAGTGGAAAAATCATATGGGAATTTGTAAAGGCAGGGAAGACCTTCAACTGTCCTGGGAAATGAAAGTGAGAGGGAGAATGGTTCAAAGTAAGTTTGAAGACCACATCACCACAGGCTTCTAGGATGCTGGCTGGTATTGTGAGTGTAAACAAGAAGCCTGGTTTTAATAGAGAAAGAAGAGATAGGAAAGGGAACAAAGAAAACTCAGCCAAACTCATGGACTTCAAAAGGAGAAAAGAGGGCTTCACTGGTGGTGCAGTGGTTGAGAGTCCGCCTGCCGATACAGGGGACACGGATTCATGCCCCAGTCTGGGAAGATCCCACATGCCATGGAGCGGCTAAGCCTGTGAGCCATGGCCGCTGAGCCTGCGCATCTGGAGCCTGTGCTCCACAATGGGAGAGGCCACAACAGTGAGAGGCCCGTGTACCACAAAAAAAAAAAAAAAAAAAAAAAAAAGGAGAAAAGAAAAAAAAGAGAGCTCATTGTCTAGAAAATACAGAATAAGATAATAGAATAAATGAAAATATATTTGAAATTATAATAACTATAAATAGGTTAAATCAGTTGAAAGAAAATTTGTCAGACAGGATTTTTTAATTTCAAGAAATGTAGTTATATGCTAATTTCAAGTTATACAAAATATTATGAGACAAAACCTGAAAGTAAAGAGATTTTTTTTAATAAAAATGATATATCAGACAAATATTAAAGAAAATTGATGTAGGATTATCAACACCAGACCAAATAGACTTTAAAACTCAAATATAGAGACTTACTTAATTAGAGGATTATCTCATAAGGGTAAAAGGAATAATTATCCAGGAAGATATAGAATTTCAAATATGTTAGCACCAACCAACATATATAAAAATTAAAAATGATCAAATTGTAAGAAGGAATCAATACATCCACAATCACAATGTAGGATTTTTAACACACTTTTCTCAGAAAGTGAGAGATCAGAAATTATCTAAGGGTACACAGAAACTGAGGATAAATTGGTACAGGACAAGAACTAGGACAGAAGGTGGGGCGAATAGATAGAGTATACCTAGATGACGGAAGCTTATGCCCTAGAGAGGACCGTCAGTTTACCTCTAGAGGAGTTGGAGAATAATGGACTCAGGAGATTATTTTTAACGCATTAGAGTGGATGTGCTGTGCTAATGCAAGGGGCAAATTTAATAGCCCACGGTCATTTGTGTACATGGTGTGTTTACCAAATTTCCCATTATTCCTCCATATTTTCATCACACACACACACACACACACACACACACACACACACACACACACACATACACGATTTGGGCTCTACTTCTAGCATTTCGTTATGTAAAAAGCAATGTACTAAGAGTTTGAAGGTCTTAACCCCAGTTCTAGTTTTGCCTCTAAATAGCTATGTGATGTTAGGCAAATCATTTCAGTCTTCCACCCCTATTTCGTTATCTGCATATTGAGGTGATAAGATCAGACAGCTAAGATTTCTTTCACCATTTGCTTCTCTGTAAGTTTATGTAAAATGTTTGACCTTATGGGGATTAGTTTTGTAACTTATAAATACATATTTAAATTATATATTTCACAAGGATATGTTACCTAGCAATTAATTTTTTTCTATTAAAGAAATGCAGACAAATAAAGCTATCTTATTTATTACATGAATGCCATAATATAGATTTGCAATAATA
Organism: Lipotes vexillifer; assembly: GCF_000442215.2. Lineage (NCBI taxonomy): Eukaryota > Metazoa > Chordata > Mammalia > Artiodactyla > Lipotidae > Lipotes > Lipotes vexillifer. The sequence continues at coordinate 1,222,600 of NW_006782062.1, forward strand.
AAACCTCAGCACTTCTTTTTTTTTTTTTTTTTTTTTTTTTTGGG
>NW_006782062.1:1222653-1245067 GCF_000442215.2 Lipotes vexillifer
GGGCCTCTCACTGTTGTGGCCTCTGCCGTTGTGGAGCACAGGCTCCGGACGCGCAGGCTCAGCGGCCGTGGCTCACGGACCTAGCCGCTCCGCGGCGTGTGGGATCTTCCCGGACTGGGGCACGAACCTGTGTCCCCTGCATCGGCAGGCGGACTCTCAACCACTGCGCCACCAGGGAAGCCCAGAATTTCTTAATCTACCTAAATAAATGAGATAGTTCACTACAGCCTGACCCAGTTTGTGTCCCCAATCTTCTAAATAAGTTGAATGGAGGAGCACTGGATTCCCCTCTCTTCTTTAAAAATGATACATTGTTAGCAACTTACCGTAAATGAAAAGAAAAATAAAACAGGCACATAACTAAGTATAGCTTTTTGATGCCATTTCCACTAAATAAATGGCATTTTAAATGGAGAAAACTATATTCCTGTTATTCGATACATTTTTCCTATTGTTAAAAGTTAACTGAATGCTTTAATGAGCTTTTCAGAATTGTTTTTATTGCTTTGTTCTCAAGTTTGCTGAATGTCCTCTTATGTTTCCTCTTATTTATGTATGTACTTTGTTATAAACCAGTTGTGACCTCTCATTCATATATACCTTTTCAAGACTTTCTACATAGAAATTTGGAAACATTATAGACTTATACGTAAATCTGATTATGTCAGTACCTCGTACAAACATCCTTTACAGGATTTTACTTTATAAAGTGCTGGTTCTTAAAGTCTGATCTCTCAACCACCTGCATCAGAATCAGCAGGGGTGCTTATTTTATAATGGTGAATTCCAGCATCTCTATGCAGATCAACTGAGTTAGAATCTTGTGTGAGTAGGGTGGATGGAAGGGCATGGTGGCAATTTTGCAGTTTAAGAAGTTTCATGGCTGCTTCTTATGCAGATAGACCAGCCACCAAGATATTCTGGTCTGCAATACAAAGTCTGAATTCTTTTCTATAACCTACCAGGTTATAGTTCTATAACCTACCAGGCCCTTCATAGCCTTGCTCCAATCTATATTGTTACCATCATTTCTTAATGAAATCTGGCATGTTTGCTGGTAAAATTAAATGAAATCATGCATTCACAGTATTAATGAAAGTTCTGGCACATAGATTTTCAATTAATACTCCTTTAAAACCCATAAATTTACCATATCATATCTTTATCGAACTAGTTTCTTTGCAAAGAGTGAAAAGAAATATTATTCAGTGAGGGGTAGTATAATGTTCCTATTTTCTCTGAGGAGCTAAAAATACAAAGATAGCACAAACTTCTGAAAGCAAACGAAGCAGGATTCCTGAAGCTTATGGAAAGATGCCTTCCCCTGCATCTCAATCAGCAACTAGTGACAGGCTTCGCTGAACCCCAGCCTTTACACAAGCTTTCCTCCTTGTGGGAGAGACTGCTCAGTTGTTACCAAAGAGGTACCCCTTCAAGGGCTCGAGAGTGGGCTCTTGACTAACATTCAGAAATGAATTGTCCGAGGAGACACATGTACTGACAAAGTAAAAGACTTTATTGGAAAGCAATGCTCGAGTGGAGAGCGGCAGGGTAAGGGAACCCAGGAGAACTGCTCTGCCTGGTGGCTTGCAGTTTTGGGTTTTATGGAGATGGGGTTAGCCTCCAGGTTGATTCTGGCCATTCATCTTACTCATGCCCATATTTGGTTCGACTCAGGGCCCTTCCTGGTGGCATGCACATCTCTCATTCAAGATGGATTACAGAGCGAGGCTTTCTAGGAGGTTGGCCGGACATATTATGGGCTGGTGTCTCCTCCCTCTTTTTGGCCTCTCCCAAATTCTTCTGGTTGGTTTTGGAAGCAGCTTGTCAGTTCCATGTTACATAAGTTGTCTCACAACAGGGACCTCCTTTTATTTTTTTTTAATTTTCTTTTTATTAATTAATTAATTAATTTATTTATTTATATATTTTTGGCTGCATTGGGTCTTCGCTGCTGCGCATGGGCTTTCTCTAGTTGCAGCGAGCGGGGGCCACTCCTTGCTGCAGTGTGCGGGCCTCTCATTGCAGCGGCTTCTCTTGTTGCAGAGCACAGGCTCTAGGCGTGTCGTGAGACAACTTATGCAAGTGGTTATTTTCGTGCCTAGCCAGGGTAGGAGGTTTCAGTCCAGCGTACGCTAGTAAGCTCACAGCATCTATGGAAGTGAGCTGCCCACAAAACATGGAGTTTGTCATGGCAAACATGATAGTTGGTTAGAATCCAGTTCAGGTTCTACAGAATAGCCACAATAAGCTCTTTAGACAGCCCCAAACTTTTGTTATTGGATTAAATCCCTCAATACTTTCAGTACCCCTCAATAACCAACCATGACTTTTAAAATTCAAGAGAATAAGGTCCTGCAGATAAGGGAACCAAGACCCATAGAGGTGCAAGAAATAAATCTATACATTCCAAATTGAAGGTCATCATGTTTTTAACAACATACATTCCAATACTATGATCTTAGGTGATGGTGGCAACATGGAAACACAAATTACCAATTATCAGATGAAATGAAGAAATGAAAACCTTATTTTTACCTTTCCAGATCAGGCTTTAGAATGGTATCAGCTTTTTTCCAGATTAATTTATTATTAATCATATATTGTTGCTTTTAAAAAAAAGCTTTTTTTTTTTTAGCTTGTCAAGACATCTCAATGTAAATGGAATATCTTTCTCCTTTATAAGGAACTCATTAACAAGAACAGAGATCTCTTACAATATAGTCTTCTTCTCCAACCTTATTTTCCTTTTCTCCTTTAAAAGAATCCTCCTTCCATCAAAACTGATGTAGTGTTTGGAATCAGAACTTGCATTTGCCTTTTCATCTTGCTGAGAGTGCTGCCTTCAGTTTTCCCTACCTCTCTAAATTGTCTACTTTCTTAAGGTCCAAAAGAAGTGAAATCTCCAAGAAGTGTTCTTGGGCTCTTGCTGTCCATAATGATCACTGTTTTTGCTTGTCACTGCTTTACTCATTTGACCTTTTGGATATATCACTTTGAATGCTCTTTTTGTTTTTCTTTGCTAATATCTTGGCTTCCAACCCATAACCCCCTTGACTACAAGAACTGCTTCACATTGTTAGCACTTAACTCCAGGACTCTTGAATTGTAGGTGCTTTATATAAGCACTTCTTCAAAATAAATATCTCTAAGATAAAGTGTTCTAGAATTCGTTAATTATAAAATTGAAGATCATATCACCCTGGTTAACAACAAAAATATTAAAAAATACTTGAATTGTTGGTCTATGTTGTTCTGGGGAACATCCTGGGATGTTTGAGAATCAAGGAGCTGTAAAAGTCCTGTCTTGCAAAGAAGGAGAGAAAAATCATGGAAACTCTAGAACTAGACTGTGTTCTCTCTTTGTGCAAGTCCTTATTTATTGATACATATATATATATATATTTGGATTCAACTGAACAGTAGCATCTAGTTGAGAGAAAGTTGGCACAAGAAACTTATCAGGAGTATAATCACAAATCAAAGGATCTAAAGCTATTGTGGGTTTTTTTTTTTACTATTTATTTCACTATTTTTAAAATGTCAAGTTTCACTCTGTAGGATGTAGTCTACAACAACATTTATTGCATTTACAGCCAGAAAAGAAACTGCATTAATAATATACTTGCATACAGTAAGGGTCACATATATTTTGACCATCATTCAAAGCATCTCTAAGTAGAAACAGCAAGTTCTAAAGAATAATTGGTTTATTTTTGCATTCTCATATCTATACCTTTCTCTATTGCCCTTATTGACTCTATATTATAGAAATATGATGTCATTATATTTCTATGTTAATATTTTTGAGAAAAAATAGAATATTCTAAAAATACTATTTTTAGAAAAGTTTTACCCAATGTTCAAATCTATAGTAGAATGGAGGTTTACTTTACTTTTTGTTGTTATTTTTAAAAGTAGAACATACAGAAGGAAGTGATTATGTTAATTTATATCAAAATGATAATATTAATCTATTAACTAAATAATTGACTTCATACAAGATTGAATCCATTACCACCAAAATATCCTTTGTTTAATGATTGGGTGTTAAGAAGAAATGCTGTCTTTATCCTTTACTGAAGCACTGTTTTATTAAATTCTTAAAGAGCAAAGTAAAACCACGTTATGTTGCATGTACAGATACAGCATTATGCTCTGAAAAGACAGTCGCTAAAAATAAGCTATAAATAGGAAACCATTGGCCTCTCTGTCTTATTGCATTATATATATTTGATGCATGTTTCTTTTGCATTATTACAAACTCTGCTAAATCAATTCTCTAATCTTTCTCCCCATGATTAATTACTTTGGATAATTTACCAAGTGCATGATTTAGTAAACATACAATTACCCTTTTAAAAATAAACAACCCCTACCCTGTTTGCCACACCAGAGCTGTTAGCATTACCTGCAACAACGGAGAATTTGATTTCTGTTGTGTTAGGGATGTGGGGAGAGCTGAGGAAGGGTAGCTAGCTCTGCCTACCCACAGAGGTGAATTTTTCTTTCAAAGAAACTTTCATGAAATATATGCAAGATAAACAATAAAATATATATTTTTAACATTTTAATTTTATTATTATGGTGAAGATATGTAAAATTCAACTAAGCAACCCTGTATAAACTGATGGTACAGCACATGCTTTGCATCAAATCTGCTTTTGATATTTCCTATAGGGTATACAGTCCAGCACAGTGCCTTCCCCACAGAAGGAATTTTCCCAAGGAAGCCTTTCCCGATTCCCTCAGATGCATTAGCATCCCTGAATACCTTTTCATAGCACCGTATAGCATTTAACTATTAAATAATTATAGTCAATATCTATTTCCTCTCATGAGAAAAGCCTGAAAATCCCCAGCAGCAGTGCCCAGTAAATATTGATTTAATACTAGAAATGCCTTCAAGCTGTATGAATATGGATGGATGGGTTATCACGGATAACTGTTTGGTAAGTGTTCATGTTTTAAAGTATTTTTCCTCAAGTTTTAAAGTTTTAGTTCAAGTTTTAAAGTATTTCCCTAAGCCTTGTTCAAAGAACTCAAAGTTGGAGTAATAATAACTTATAGTCTCCTAAGATAGATACCATTCATTATGCATACGAGCTGATCCTCCTTGTTTATTACCTCACTCTTCCAGTTGCATTTGATACTTATCTAATCAATGCTGTTTATTTTAAGAAAAATGAGAAAATATTTAATTTGCTAAAGGCATCTCAGAAAAAAAAAATTATTTCATAAATCTCTACATCCATTTTTCTAGGCTCAAGAAAGCATGAGAATTGAAAAGTGTCGAAAGTTATAATTCCTGATAGTCTTACTTGTGGTCTTGATTTTAAGTATGTCTGATAGGTATAATCAGCCAATGATTATTTCTTAGAATCACGTATTCAGGTTGGGTAAATGTCTCAGTGGCCACTGGTATTCCTGATTTGTTAACTTGTTGATTCCCTCCTAGTTTGGAGGGATTGGAAAGGAAAGAAAAAAAATGCAATTTAGTGTAAGAGTCCATATTCTGCAGCCAGAATGTTTGGCCTCAAATCTCAGAATTACCAAATACTACCTAAGTGGCCTTGGGAAAGTTACTTAACTGAGCAATACTCTGTTTTCTCATCTGTAAAATAGAATAAGGCTACTGTGAGAATTAAATGAATTAATTCATGTAAACAATTTAGAATAATGCCTGACACACGGCAAGAGCTCATAAATGTTACCTGCTATTGTTATTATTATTATTAATACTGTGCTGAAATTACTTATTAGTGAAATATAATAAAGATACTTAAGTTTTACTTTGTCAGTCAACACATACATATAGCTCTTTGCAAATTACTACTAAACATGGTATAAAATAAAAGTTGGTATCTTAAAGTGTCTTTTTTCAGTGAGCTAATATATATCAATATACAGTGGTCCCTGTCTAAGAACAACACAACTAACATAAAATGCAACTGGGTTATAGAGTCAAAACTATGACTAAATGCACTAAAGAATAATCACTAAAAATGCCAGTAACTTGATTATTTCCAAGTTAATCTGTAAATATGTTTTCTCTGCTACAATTTAATAATAAATGGGTGATAACAGTCACTGAAAGAGAAAAGGTATCTTAACATTAAAAATAATATATATCAGATACTTTGTGGTCTGGAAATAGGAAGTAAGCATTCTATTTTAGTGATAGATTTCCATTTCTTTGCCTAAGGCTCTCTTCAGCCATGGACAACAGTCCAGATGGTTAAAGATTTAACGACTCCATGAAGCAACCCTCATCCAATGACTAATGGGAGCTGGGGAAACAAGACCCAGATCCCTTACTCTTTTTAAGAGAAAATTCTGAGGAACCTAATTTATACTGGTTCTCAGGTTTGCCCCAACAGGGTTAAGCTCTGGTCACCCACAGTGGTAGGTGACTTGACCAAATGCCTTCTATAGGCTGTCTTCCCTTTCTTGTCTCTCTTCATTCTGTTACCATCACCTCTCAGTGAACTACTTGTTATCAAATTTTGTGTCAAACAAAATTTCTGGGGGAAGCCAAAGTAAGACTCATGATAAACTTGTGTGGTCAGAGTTTAGACTGAGAACACAGAGAGGGGCTGGACTTCCAGAAGGAGCAGAGGTTGGAAAGGAGGATAGAATCAGGGAATTTGTACTACTCGTCGATTAGTTTCTTGCTAACAGAGGCAGCCTTCTTGGTTCTATAATGCCCTGGCATTCACAGGTGGTTAGTGTGCCTTTGTAAAAAATATACCTTTATCTGTTTAGGAAACAAATTAGGGGGAACATGTCTTTAATCATCAAATTAAATCGCTGTGGAGACATACCACCTATATACCACCTGTCTTTAATTCGTATTCCATCAATTTGCCACCATATCCAAGGGATCCAGCGACCTTTAGCATGGTTTGTCAGCTGCAGCAACTCTGCAGTGAAAACACATATCAGCCCCCAAACCTCGTGTCCCGGAATTCTTGCTCAGCCCTCGGCAGCTGTAGGAGACATGGTGGTGACTGAAAATGTAGTTTCTCAGTGTGCTGGAGAGAAAAGGACTCTCTCTTCCTGTGGTATCCAGAGCCATGGGTGTTCCACTGCACAACAATGCTGGATCTCCAAGTTTACCACTCTTGCTAACATAGGTCTTTACGTTCACATGCACTGTTTCTGCACTAGGCCCATGGGCCAGACAGGATCAGTCACAAGGAGTTCGTAAGAAAAGCCACAAATTTTAGGAACGAAATATCCCATATATTTTCCTTGATTAAAATCGTCTTCTCCTTAAAATGAATTTTCCTCTCAGTAGCTTTTGGAATTCTTCATTGATTTTTCAAAAGCTTTGCTATCAGTAAATTTCATTTGAGACTACCTCAGCCCATCAAAACTAGTCTAATATCTCTGAAATCTTAAGAAGGAAAGGGTGGGGTCTTGAACCATTTCTTTCCTGGAAGCTTAGGAATTCTATTACAATATTCCCATCTTTTTCTCCCCCCTACTATTGAGCTTCACAAATGTGTGTGCAGAACAGTGGAAACAAGGTCTTTGGCAAGGCCTCCTAAACATCTCATTAAAACTCCACAGAGGGACTTCCCTCGTGGCTCAGTGGTTAAGAATCTGCCTGCCGATGTAGGGAACACAGGTTCAATCCCTGGTCTGGGAAGATCCCACATGCCACGGAGCAACTAAGACCATGTGCCACAACTACGGAGCCTGCATTCTAGAGCCCACAAGCCACAACTACTGAAGCCCGTGTGCCTAGAGCCCGTGCTCTACAACAAGAGAAGCCACCACAATGAGAAGCCCACACACCGCAAGGAAGAGTAGACCCTGCTCGCCTCAGCTAGAGAAAGCCAGCACGCAGCAACAAAGACCAATGCAGCCAAAAATAAATAAATAAAACTAATTAATTAAAAAAAAAAAACTCCACAGGAAGGAGCCCTCAAGATAAATTAGGAGTGTGGGATTAACACATACACACCTCTATATATAAAATAGATAATCAACAAGAACCTATTATACAGCACAGGGAACTCTACTCAGTCTTCTGTAATCACCTATATGGTAAAAGAACCTGAAAAAGAATGAATATATGTATATATATAACTGAACAACTTTGCTGTACACCTGAAACTAACATAATGTTGTAAATCAACTATACCCCAATATAAAATAAAAATTAAATTAGTTGGCAACAACTGGAAGTTTCTTCCAAGGTGATTGTGTGTCTCTACTTTCATATGCAACCTTTACAGGGCAGACCCTGTTAGGGCTGAGGGAGCAATTGTAGCATTTAAGTTTTGCTCACTGGTTTCTGTGATGTGTGGGTTTGATATGAAGTGATACTTTTTGTGGGGATATATAAGTCCTTGATTTTCTAAGAAAGTTTTATTTTCAAGTCGTTTTTTCCATAAATAGACTTGCCAGATTATAGGTTTTTGAGTTGAGCATTGGATACCATCAATTTTCTCAAAGCTAAAAAGGAGCAATAGAAAGGAAGTGGCACAGGCAATTCTGTATTTTGGGAGGCGCATGCAAAATATATTTTGAATAAGTAACTGCATAGCTCTAGCTATAATGTAGAGAATGGGTTACAGGAGACATTTAGATCAACTAGGGAGTTTGTGGAGTATTCCAGATGAGATAATTAGAGTCCTAATACTAAACTTTAGCCATATTAGAGGTATATAGATTTTGTGCATTAGTTTTGTGTAGTACCATTTAATTTCTCCTTTTGCTGGTTAGACTGACTGGGTATGTCAGGAGTATGTCCTTGCTTCCTCTCCCCTACTGACATCCCAGCCCTGGAAAGGGGTCCTAGAGACTGGAAATCTCTGCTCATCTCTAGAGAGTTCCACTGAGTCCCCCTGCCCATGGCTGGCTGCCCTGAAGTTTTTTATCCACAGGGCATTTTTTGCTAAATAGGGGTTTTCTACTATACCATAGTAGACATAAAACAGAGTCAGGTCACTTCAGGATGAACATAACAGCCTGAAGGGCACCATGCACCACAAAATCACATCATGAAGACTCTCAGCAGGCCATAATTTATCAGATGATGCCTCTGCTCTGAAAGCAGAGGGAAAGGGGCAGGACTCCCTACAGATCACTGAATCGTGACCATATGCCTTGGCTGAGTTTTAGGGTTTTCTGACTCCCTGTCCCAAATGCAAAGTTCCTTCCCACTAACCAAGAATTCCACTTCACTCACACCGGTTGTTTCATGTTTCTCTAAAAGGTCTATGCTTCTTTCTACCCCAGGGTTTTTGGATCATTTTGTTCCCCATGTCTGGAATGTCCTTCTCCTTTTACACTCTAGATGCTTGAGCCCAAAACATATGCCTGTGTGATAAGCCCATGGTGTGTTAAAAGTGGAGTAGAAAATGGTGCTTTCTAGGAAAACAAAAGATTCATGTGTTCTAATTTTGTACTGTTAATTTCTTTCTCCCATTGTGTAAAAGTGGCAGGACTTGTCTCTAACAGAAAAGTAAGTTGTAAGAGGAGAAACTTTTATATTTCTCTTTTCTCCCTCAGCACAATGATGATCACACAATAAATACTAGTGGGATGGTTCATGATTCATCTACTATTTGTCATATTATGTCACACCATGCCATAGAGATCCAGTCTCTCTCAATTTCTTTCTCACACTAACCTATAAAACAGGTGTTAGGATTATCTCACAGTGCTACCTTCTAGAGTGCAGCGATACTGCATTTTAAGTCTGACTAAGGACCTAGAAACAATCCCACAATGATAGTTTAATTTAACAGCTTAGGGATGAGGTATAAACTATGGTTACTTTAATTTTGAATGATAAAAATGGAACAAACCACACGTTCACAGAGTGTCTCTGCTTGTAACTAAAAAGAAATTACATTATGGAACCTTGGTAATCTGTGGTTTTGCTTTAGTGAACCTATTTATGTCTAATTGCAGTATTCATGTGTTAACTAGTAAATTCATCTAATATATTTATTGCCAATACAGTCATCATACTGGTCAATGAGATACAATAAGTGAGTTGGAGAGGGTGGGTGGAGAATGACTCTAGTTATACATTCAGAGTTTAGTAAATAATTTTTTTTTTTTTTTTTGTCTCTCTAGACTGGTCAGTAAGGGAAAGATTTGTGACAAAGTCAGAAACTATAAAAATACCTTCCAACAAGGCAACAAACAGATTGTTATTTACACAGTATAAGAAAAAAGTATACGTGTGTATATATGTTTCCCTTTATTAAATTTCTGAAAACCCTCTTTTGAACCTTTAAATACAACCAAAAATATTTCAAGCTGAAGAAAGCGAAACTTTTATATGGGATAACTATTATTTGCCTTTATTACCCGTAAAATCTAAGAGAAGTCTCTATTAGTAATTATTTTCTTTCAACAACCTGATCTAGCCTAACACCTATGAAACCAGTAATTTTAGAGATGTCAATAGTATTTAATAAGAGAGGAAAAGTTTTGCATTGTGGTGTTCATTAACTCGTTTCTTAGTATAATCCTTTTAATTTTTTGAACACTTTTACTTCTGTAAAACAATTTTTTTCATTCTAATGTATTCTTCTTTTACCCTCTGATCATAGGTAGGATGGTCCGCAAAGAGTGAAGAAAAAAGGACTCAGGGTTCTTGAGGCAGATGGTGTGCTTGTGAAGTTATTATAATGGAATTTCAGACAGCTCAGGGGAATGATATCACCAAGATGGCAGAGTAGGAGATACCAGCCTCCATCTCCCCACAAAGACAACAATTAGACAGCTATCTCAATGAAAATAGCACTGGGAAACCTCAGGAGTCCACTTAAGAAGCTTTAGCACATAGTGGAGCAAAATAACCTGAAAATAACCACACACAAATAACACATTTTGCCTGTATCACTCCATCCCCCAGGCTGGCCCTGCTCAGAGCCAAGAGGGAACTTCCTGGCCAGAGATAGTTCTCTTTGTAGGAAAATAGAGAACAGAATGAGTGACCAGCTTCCCCAGCCTTTCAGGGCACTGCACAAAGGACCTGATCCCAACTCCTGTCACTGGCCTACACCTCCACTCATTCAAGCAGCCGGACCCTGTGTAGCTGTGCACCTGCACACCACTGACCCCAACTCCCAATACCATCCTCTGCTGTTGTGGGCTCATGCATGGCTAGCCCCTGCAGCCGCATGAGTACACGCTGACCACCAAGGCCCTCACAGCTGCTCCTGTACTGGGAGCCGGTCCTGACTCCTAACCCAAGCCTGTACCACTACCTGTGCCTGCAGATTGCCCCTATAATTCAAACCTACATGTTGTGACACCAACTTCTGCCACTGGACCCCACCACTGTGCACTAGCCTCTATAGCCACATGAGTCCTGTAGCTGCTCGTGTACCCACAATTGCCCCCAGCTCCTGCCACTGCTCTGGGCCCTTGCCAATGTGGGTGTGCCTATAGCTAGCCCATGCCATCATGCAGGCACCTGCAGCCAACCCTACATTCAAGCATGTGTACACCACGACCTGCCCTGATTTCTTGCTGCTGAGGATCCCAACAGTCCTTGCAGGTACTAAGGACCCCCCCACAGTTCTTGCTGTCAAGGATCACAGAGTTGTCAATGTCATGGACCTTAGCTTCCTGAGCCAATGAGATACTTCACCCCCCCAAATCTTGACATATCTGTGAATTTTCCAGTTTTCTTCTTGTCGTTGATTTCTAGTTTCATACCATTGTGGTTGGAAAAGATGCTGGATTGATTTCAAACTTCTCAAATTCATTAAGACTTGTTTTGTGACCTAACATATTATCTATGCTGGAGAATGTTCCATGTGCACTTGAGAAGAAAGTATATTCTGCTGTTGTTGGATGGAGTGTTCTGTAAATGTGTATTAGGTACATCTTGTCTAATGTGTAGTTTAAGTCCAATGTTTCCTTATGGATTTTCTGTCTGAGCGATCTATTCATTATTGAAACTAGGATATAGAAGCCCCTTACTATTTTGTTGTTGTTTTTTGCTTTTTATCCCCCTACTATTTTGAATTGCTGTCTATTTCTCCCTTTAGGTTTGTTAATATTAACTTTATATATTTAGATGCTCCTATGTTGGGTGCATAAATATTTACATGTTATATCCTCTTGTTAAATTGACTCATCATTATATAATGACTTTCTTTGTCTCCCATTTGTTTTCCCTTAAATAAGTATAACTACCCCTGCTTTCTTTGGGTTTCCATTTGCATAAAATATCTTTGTCCATCCCTCCATTTTCAGTTTCTGTGGACCCTTAAAGCTGAAGTGATATATTTTTTTTTAATTTTATTGAAGTATAGTTGATGCACAATGCTGTGTTTAATTTCTGCTGTACAGCAAAGTGATCAGTTTTATATTTATATATTTTTTTCATATTCTTATCCATTATCATTTATCACAGGATATTGAATATAGTTTCCTGTGTGCTATATAATAAGACCTTGTTGTTTACCCATCCTATATATAATAGTTTGTATTTGTTGATCCCAAACTCCCCATCCTTCCCTCCTCTATTCCTCCTCCCCCTTGGCAACCACAAGTCTGTCCTCTATGTCTGTGAGTCTGTTTTTGTTTCATAGATACGTTCATTTGAATTGTATTTTACATTCCACATAAAAATGATAGATGGTATTTGTCTTTCTCTTTCTGATTTGCTTCACTTACTATGATAATCTCTATTTGTGTCCATGTTGTTTCAAATGGCATTATTTCATTCTTTTTTATGGTTGAATAATATTCCATTGTATATATGTACCACATCTTCTTTATCCATTCATCTGTCAATAGACACTTAGGTTGCTTCCGTGTCTTTGATATTGTAAATAGTGTTTCTATGAACATAGGGGTGCATGTATCTTTTCAAATTATAGGTTTGTCTGGGTATATGTCCAGGAGTGGGATTTCTGGATCATATGGCAGCTCTATTTTTAGTTTTTTAGGAAACCTCCATACTGTTTTTCATAGTGGCTGTACAAATTTACATTTCCACCAACAGTGTAAGAGGGTTCCCTTTTTTCCACACCCTCTCCAGCATTTGTTACTTGTAGACTTCTTAATAATGCCATTCTGACTGGTATAAGGTGGTGCCTCATTGTTGTTTTGATTTGCATTTCTCTAATAATTAGAGATGTTGAGCATCTTTACATGTGCCTGTTGGCCAACTGTATGTCTTCTTTGGAGAAATGTCTATTTAGGTCTCTGACCATTTTTTTGATTGGGTTGTTTTTTTGTTGTTGTTGAATTGTATGAGCTGTTTGTATATTTTGGAAATTAAGCCCTTGTTGGTCACATCATTTGTAAATATTTTCTCCCAATCTGTAGGTTGTCTTTTTGTTTCATTTATGGTTTCCTTTGCTGTGCAAAAGCTTATAAGTTTGATTAGGTCCCATTTCTTTATTTTTGCTTTTATTTCTACTGCCTTGGGAGACTGACTTAAGAAAACATTGGTACAATTTATGTCAGAGAATATTTTGCCTATATTCTCTTCTAGGAGTTTCATGGTTTCTTGTCTTATATTTGTCTTTAAGCCATTTTAAGTTTACTTTTGTGTATGGCATGAGGGTGTGTTCTTGCTTCATTGATTTCCATGGGGCTGTCCAACTTTCCCAACACCGCTTGCTGAAGACACTGTCTTTTCCCTATTGTATATTATTGGCTCCTTTGTCAAAAATTAATTGTCCATAGGTGTGTGGGTTTATTTCTGGGCTCTGTATTCTGTTCCATTGATCCGTATATCTGTTTTTGTGCCAATACCATGCTGTTTTGATTACTCTAACTTTGTAGTACTGTCTGAAGTTGGGGAGGGTTATGCCTCCAGCTTTGTTCTTTTTGCTCAAGATTTGGCAATTCTGGGCCTTTTGTGGTTCCATATAAATTTTAGGATCATTTGTTCTAGTTCCGTGAAAAATGTTTTGGGTATTTTAACAGGTATTGCATTAAATCTTTAGATTGCTTTGGGTAATATGGCCATTTTAACAATATAAATTCTTCCAATCCAAGAGCATGAGGTATCTTTCCATTTCTTTGAATCATCTTCAACTTCCTTTATTAATGTTTTGTAGTTCTCAGCATATAATTCTTTTACCTGCTTAGTGAGGTTTATTCCTAAATACTTTTTTTTAATGTGATTTTAAAAGGGATTATTTATTTACATTCCCTTTCTAATATTTGATTGTTAGTGTAAAGAAATGCAACCAATTTCTGTATGTTAATCTTGTACCCTGCTACCTTGCTGAATTCGTTTATCAGTTCTAGCAGTTTTTGTGTGTAGCCTTTAGGATTTTCTACCTATAATATCATGTCATCTGTGTATCATGACAATTTTACCTCTTCCCTACCAATTTGAGTAACTTTTATTTCTTTTTTTGTCTGATTGCTGTAGCTAAGACTTCCAATACTACTTTGAAGAGAAGTCGTGAGGGTGTACATCCTTGTCTTGTTCCATATTTTAGCAGGAAGGCTTTCAGCTTTTCACCACTGAGTGTTATATTGGCTCTGGGTTTGTCCTAAATAGCTTTTATTATTTTGAGATACATTCCCTCTATACCCACTTTCATAAGGGTTTGTATGATGAATGGATGTTGAATTTTATCAAATGCTTTTCTGCATTTATTGAGATGATCATGTGGTTTTTGTCTTTTGTTGATGTGGTATACCACATTGATTGATTTGCACATGTTGAACCATCTCTTGTGTTTTTATCCATTTAGCCACTTTATGTCTTTTCTTTGGAGAATTTAGTCAAATTACATTTAAAGTAATTATTGATAAGTATGGATTTACTGTTGACATTCTGTTCATTGTTTTCTGGCTCTTTTTTAATCCTTTTGTCCCTTTCTTATTCTTTCTCTCTTCCTTTGAGAATTGATGATTTTCTGTAGTGGTGTGCTCAGATTCTTTTCTTTTTATCTTTTGTGTGTCCATTATATGTTGTTACTTTGTGGTTACCATTATGTTCATATAAAACATATTTATAACAGTCCATTTTAACTTCATAATAACTTAGGTTCAAACATACCAATGTTCTATATTTTTACTCTCCACTTTTTTCACACACACACACACACACACACACACACACTATATTTTATTTTTACAAGAGATAAATAAACTGACACCAAGCATTGTAAGTGGATGACCACAACAAAAGTAACAATGATTGCAATTACCAGACATGAAAGACACTAATACTATGTCATAATATTGAAATTCAGTCCAGTAATCTTCCACTGTAATAGGTCCTTTACTTTGCATTGAAAATTGATTTGTATACTTTTTACCTCTGAGTCCTTGTGGGATTTTTTTCTTTTTATTCAAATAGAAAGTCACAAAAATTATAATCATCCTCATCAGTTCACTTAGTCCCATGTAATTAATTTTTTTCATCTTGATTTTTGTTAGCACTTTAATGAATTCATCAGTTTTCCATTAGAGTTCTGAAAATGCTTATTCATTCAGTTCAGCAGTGTAGTCATTTACCAGAAACCTGTACTTGTCAGAGACTTTTCCATGAATTCCTTGAAGATGAAACCCTTTTATAGGAACATTTTTGCAAAAGCATCAGAATACACCCAGAACTGTCTGTAAATGACAAAAGACTTAAAAATGACCATGGTTAAAGATTTGATGAAAGTTCATAATAATGCATTTGACAAAGAATTTAGTTATTTCTGAGATACACATTTTAAAGTAATAACTAGAATGATGACTTATAATACCAGAACATATAAGATTTTTAGAAATTTCATGTAATGTCTGAAACATTTCTATTAACATATTTCATACAAATAACCCAAAGAAAGTTTAGTATTAGTTGTTTTGTTTGTTTGTTTGTTTATACTGCAGGTTCTTATTGGTCATCAATTTTATACACATCAGTGTATACATGTCAATCCCAATCACCCAATTCAGCACACCACCATCCCCACCCCACCACGGTTTTCCCCTCTTGATGTCCATACGTTTGTTCTCTACATCTGTGTCTCAACTTCTGCCCTGAAAACTGGTTCTTCTGTACCGTTTTTCTAGGTTCCACATACATGCGTTAATATACGATATTTGTTTTTCTCTTTCTGACTTACTTCACTCAGTATGACAGTCTCTAGGTCCATCCAAGTCTCAACAAATGATTCAATTTCATTCCTTCTTATGGCTGAGTAATATTCCATTGTATATATGTACCACTTCTTCTTTATCCATTCATCTGTCGATGGGCATTTAGGTTGCTTCCATGACCTGGCTATTTTAAATAGTGGTTCAATGAACATTGGGGTGCATGTGTCTTTTTGAATTATGCTTTTCTCTGGGTATATGCCCAGTAGTGGGATTGCTGGATCATATGGTAATTCTACTTTTAGTTTTTTAAGGAACCTCCATACTGTTCTCCATAGTGGTCATATCAATTCACATTCCCACCACAGTGCAAGAGGGTTCCCTTTTCTCCACACCCACTCCAGCATTTGTTATTTGTAGATTTGCTGATGATGCCCATCCTAACTGGTGTGAGGTGATACCTCATTGTAGTTTTGATTTGCATTTCTCTAATAAGTAGGGACGTTCAGCAGCTTTTCATCTGATTCTTGGCCATCTGTATGTCTTCTTTGGAGAAATGTCTGTTTAGGTCTTCTGCCCATTTTTGGATTGGGTTGTTTGTTTTTATAATATGGAGCTGCATGAGCTGTTTATATATTTTGGAGATTAATCCTTTGTCCATTGATTCGTTTGCAAATATTTTCTCCCATTCTGAAGGTTGTCTTTTCATATTGTTCATGGTTTCCTTTGCTGTGCAAAAGCTTTGAAGTTTCATTAGGTCCCATTTGTTTATTTTTGTTTGTCTTTCTTTTTTGTTTTTATTTTTGTTTTTCTTTAGGAGGGGGATCAAAAAAGATCTTCCTGTGATTTATGTCAAAGAGGGTTCTTCCTATGTTTTCCTCTTAGAGTTTTATAGTGTCTGGTCTTACATTTAGGTCTCAAATCCATTTTGAGTTAATTTTTGTGTATGGTGTTATGGAGTGTTCTAATTTCATTCTTTTACATGTAGCTGTCCAATTTTCCCAGCACCACATATTGAAGAGGCTGTCTTTTCTCCATTATATATCTTTGCCTCCTTTGTCATAGATTAGTTGATCTTAGGTGCGTGGGTTTATCTCTGGGCTTTCTATCTTGTTCCATTGATCTATGTTTCCAATTTTGTGCCAGTACCATATTGTCTTGATTACTGTAGCATTGTAGTATAGTCTGAATTTAGGGAGTCTGATTCCTCCAGCTCCGTTTTTTCCCCTAAAGACTGCTTTGGCTATTCAGGATCTTTTTTGTCTCCATAAAAATTATAAGATGATTTGTTCTAGTTCCATAAAAAAGGCCATTGGTAATTTGATAGGGATTGCATTGAATCTGTAGATTGCTTTGGGTAGTATAGTCATTTTCACAATATTGATTCTTACAGTCCAAGAACATGGTATATCTCTCCATCTGTTGATATCATCTTTAATTTCTTTCATCAGTGTCTTATAGTTTTCTGCATACAGGTCTTTTGTCTCCCTCAGTAGGTTTATTCCTAGGTATTTTATTCTTTTTGTTGCAATGGTAAATGGGAGTGTTTCCATAATTTCTCTTTCAGATTTTTCATCATTAGTGTATAGGAATGCAAGAGATTTCTGTGCATTAATTTTGTATCCTGCAACCTTACCAAATAGACTGATTACCCCTAGTAGTTTTCTGGTGGCATTTTTAGGATTCTCTATGTATTGTATCATGTCATCTGCAAACAGTGACAGTTTTACATCTTTTCCAATTTGTATTCCTTTTATTTCTTTTTCTTTTCTGATTGCCGTGGCTACGACTTCCAAAACTATGTTGAATAATAGTGGTGAGAGTGGACATCCTTGTCTTCTTCCTGATCTTAGAGGAAATGCTTTCAGTTTTTCACCATTGAGAATGATGTTTGCTGTGGGTTTGTCGTATATGGCCTTTATTACGTTGAGGTAGGTTCCCTCTATGCCCACTTTCTGGAGAGTTTTTATCATTAATGGGTGTTGAATATTGTCAAAAACTTTTTCTGCATCTATTGAGATGATCATATGGTTTTTCTTCAATTTGTTAATATGGTGTATCACATTGATGGATTTGCATATATTGAAGAATCCTTGCACCCCTGGGATAAATCCCATTTGATCATGGTGTATGATCCTTTTAAAGTGTTGTTGGATTCTGTTTGCTAGTATTTTGTTGAGGATTTTTGCATCTATTTTCATCAGGGATATTGGTCTGTAATTTTCTTTTGTGGTAGTATCTTTGTCTGGTTTTGGTGTCAGGGTGATGGTGGCACCATATTATGAGTTTGGGAGTGTTTCTTCCTCTGTAATTTTTTTGGAAGAGTTTGAGAAGAATGGGTGTTAGCTCTTCTCTAAATGTTTGATAGAATTCACCTGTGAATCAATCTGGTCCTGGCCTTTTGTTTGTTGATAGATTTTTAATCACAGTTTCAATTTCATTACTTGTGATTGGTTTGTTCATATTTTCTGTTTCTTCCTGGTTCGGTCTTGGAAGGTTATACCTTTCTAAGAATTTGTCCATTTCTTCCACATTATCCATTTTATTGTCATAGAGTTGCTTGTAGTAGTCTGTTAGGATGCTTCATATTTGTGCAGTGTCTGTCGTAACTTCTCCTTTTCCATTTCTAATTTTATTGATGTGAGTCCTCTCTTTTTCTTGATGAGTCTGGCTAATGGTTTATCAATTTTGTTTATCTTCTCATAGAATCAGCTTTTAGTTTTATTGATCTTTGCTATTGTTTTCTTTGTTTCTATTTCATTTATTTCTGCTCTGATCTTTATTATGTCTTTCCTTCTGCTAACTTTGGGTTTTGTTTGTTCTTCTTTCTCTAATTCCTTTAGGTGTAAGTTTAGATTTTTTATTTGAGATTTTTCTTGTTTCTTAAGGTAAGCTTGTATAGATATAAGCTTCCCTCTTAGAACTGCTCTTGCTGCATCCCATAGATTTTGGATCATCGTGTTTTCATTGTCATTTGTCTCTAGGTATTTTTTGATTTCCTCTTTGATTTCTTCAGTGATCTCTTGGTTGTTTAGTAACATATTGTTTATCCTCCATGTGTTTGTGTTTTTTACCATTTTTTCCCTGTAACTCATTGCTAATCTCATAGTGTTGTGGTCAGAAAAGATGCTTGATATGATTTCAGTTTTCTTAAATTTACTGAGGCTTTATTTGTGACCCAAGATGTGATCTATCCTGGAGAATATTCCGTGCACACTTGAGAAGAAAGTGTGATATGCTGTGTTTGGATGTAATGTCCTATAAATATCAATTAAATCTATCTGGCCTATAGTGTCATTTAAAGCTTCTGTTTCCTTATTTATTTTCATTTTGGATAATCTGTCCATTGGTGTAAGTGAGGTGTTAAAGTCCCCCAATATTATTGTGTTACTGTCGACTTCCTCTTTTATAGCTGTTAGCAGTTGCCTTATGTATTGAGGTGCTCCTCTGTTGGGTGCATATATATTTATAGTTGTTATATCTTCTTGGATTGATCCCTTGATCATTATGTAGTGTCCTTCCTTGACTCTTGTAACATTCTTTATTTTAAAGTCTATTTTAACTGATATGAGTATAGCTACTCCAGCTTTCTTTTGATTTCCATTTGTACGGAATATCTTTTTGCCTCGCCTCACTTTCAGTCTGTATGTGTCCCTAGGTCTGTAGTGGGTCTCTTGTAGACAGCATATATATGGGTCTTGTTTTTGTATCCAGTCAGCAAGCCTGTTTCTTTTGGTTGGAGCATTTAATCCATTCATGTTTAAGGTAATTATCGATATGTATGTTCCCATGTTTTTGTAGATCCTTTTCTTCTCTTGTGTTTCCCACTTAGAGAAGTTCCTTTAGCATTTTTTGTAGAGCTGGTTTGGTGGTGCTGAATTGTCTTAGCTTTTGCTTGTCTGTAAAGCTTTCGATTTCTCCATCATATCTGAATGAGATCTTTGCTGGGTCGAGTAATCTTTGTTATAAGTTCTTCCCTTGCATCACTTTAATTATATCATGCCACTCCCTTCTGGCTTGTAGAGTTTCTGCTGAGAAATCAGCTGTTAACCTTATTGGAGTTCCCTTGTATGTTATTTTTCATTTTTCCCTTGCTGCTTTCAGTAATTTGCACTTCCTGGACTTGGGTGGCTGTTTCCTTTCCCATGTTAGGGAAGTTTTCGACTATAATCTCTTCAAATATTTTCTCTGGTCCTTTCCCTCTCTCTTCTCCTTCTGGGACCCCTATAATGTGAATGTTGTGTTTAATGTTGTCCCAGAGGTCTCTTAGGCTGTCTTCATTTCTTTTCCTTCTTTTTTCATTTTTCTGTTCTGCAGTAGTGAATTCCACCATTCTGTCTTCCAGGTCACTTATCCGTTCTTCTGCCTCAGTTATGCTGCTGTTGATTCCCTCTAGTGTAGTTTTCATTTCAGTTATTGTATTTTTCATCTCTGTTTGTTTGTTCTTTAATTCTTCTAGGTCTTTGTGAAACATTTCTTGCATCTTCTCAATCTTTGCCTCCATTCTTTTTCTGAGGTCCTGGATCATTTTCACTATCATTATTCTGAATTCTTTTTCTGGAAGGTTGTGTATCTCCACTTCATTTAGTTGTTTTTCTGTGGTTTTATCTTGTTCCTTCATCTGGTACATAGCCCTCTGCCTTTTCATCTTGTCTTTCTGTTAATGTGGTTTTTGTTCCATAGGCTGCAGGATTGTAGTTTTTCTTGCTTCTGCTGTCTGCCCTCTGGTGGATGAGGCTATTTAAGAGGCTTGTGTAAGTTTCCTGATGGGAGGGACTGGTGGTGGGTAGAGCTGACTGTTGCTCTGGTGAGCAGAGCTCAGTAAAAGTTTAATCCACTTGACTGTTGATGGGTAGGGCTGGTTTCCCTCCCTTTTGATTCTTTTGCCTGAGGCAACCCGACACTGGAACCTACCTGGGCTCTTTGTTGGGGCTTATGACAGACTCTGGGAGGGCTCATGCCAAGGAGTACTTCCCAGAACTTTTACTGCCAGTGTCCTTGTCCCCATGGTGAGCCACAGCTCCGCCCCCCAACCTCTGCAGTAGACCCTCCCACACTAGCAGGTAGGTGTGGTTCTGTCTCCCCTGGGATCACTGCTCCTTTCCCTGGGTCCTGATGTGCACACTACTTTGTGTGTGCCCTCCAAGAGTGGAGTCTCTGTTTACCCCGGTCCTGTCAATATCCTGCAATCAATTCCCACTTGTCTTCAAAGTGATTCTCTAGGAATTCCTCCTCCCATTGCCATACCCCCAGGTTGGGAAGCCTGATGTGGGGCTCAGAACCTTCACTCCAGTGCGTGGACTTCTGTGGTATAAGTGTTCTCCAGTCTGTGAGTCACCCACCCAGTAGTTATGAGATTTGATTTTACTATGATTGCACCCCTCCTACCTTCTAATTGTGGCTTCTCCTTTGTCTCATTGCCATACCCCAGGTTGGGAAGCCTGATGTGGGGCTCAGAACCTTCACTCCAGTGCGTGGACTTCTGTGGTATAAGTGTTCTCCAGTCTGTGAGTCACCCACCCAGTAGTTATGAGATTTGATTTTACTATGATTGCACCCCTCCTACCTTCTAATTGTGGCTTCTCCTTTGTCTTTGTATGTGGGGCATCTTTTTGGGTGAGTTCCAGTGTCTTCCTGTTGGTGATTGTCCAGCAGCTAGTTGTGATTCTGGTGTTCTCGCAAGAGGGAGTGGGAGCACATCCTTCTACTCCGCCATCTTGGTTTAAGAGCACGTTCCTCCACTTTTTGCTTTTGATGTCAAGTTTATCTTTTATCTTGTAAGTCCATTAAAATTATTATCACTATAGTCATTTTTAATACTCTTGTCTTTTACCCTTCATTTATAAGTGATTTGACAACCACCATGAAAGAGTAGAGTATTCTAAACTTAACTATATATTTACCTTTACTAATGAAGTGTATATTTCCATATGTTTTCCTATTCCTAATTAGTATCCTTTCATTTCAGCTTGAAGAATTTCCTTTAACTTATCTTCTAAGACATCTCCTGGTGATGAACTTCTTTATGTTTTGCTTGTCTGGAAAAATCTTACCTCCCTTTCAATTTTGAAGGACAACTTTGCTGGGTAGAGTATTCTTGATTAGCTTAGGAGTTTTTTTCTTTCAGCTCTTTGACTATATCATCCCAGTCTCTCCCAGCCTACAAAGTTTCTGCTGAAAAATCTGCTGAAATTCTTATGGAGCTTCCTTGTATGTAACAGTTTTTTTTTTCTCTTGCTGCTTTTAAGATTTTCTCCTTGTCTTTAGCTTTGACAGTTTAATTTTAATGTGTCTCTATGTGGGTCTGTTTGGATTCATCTCATCTGAAACCATCCAAGATTCATAGATCTGCATGTCTGTTTCTTTC
>NW_006782062.1:1245106-1253860 GCF_000442215.2 Lipotes vexillifer
TTCCCTAGGAGAGGGAATTTTTCAGACATTATTTCTTTTCTTTTTCTTCTTTTTTTTTAAAGTGATCTAGTCCTACTGTTTTCCTTTTACTTTCTTTCTTTTTTTTTAATTGAAGTATAGTGATTTACAATATTTTGTTAGTTTCAGGTGTAGTCATTATTTCTTTGAATAAGCTTTTTGCCCCTTTCTTCTCTCCTTCTTCTTCTTCAGGACCCATATAATGCAAATATTGATGTGTTTGATGGTGTCCCATATGTACCTTACACTATTTTAACTCTTTTTCACTTTTTTCCTTTTTGCTCCTCTGATCCAATGAATTCCACTGCCCTGTCTCCAAGTCCATTGATCCTTTCTTCCACTTGATCTAGTCTTCTGCTGAATCTTCTATTGAATTTTTCAGTTTGGTTATTGTATTCTTCAGCTCTGTGATTTCTGTTTGGTATTCCATATATTTTCTCTCTCTTTATTGAAATTCTCACTTTGTTAATGTGTTGTTCTCCTGACTTTGGTGAGCAAATTTATGATGTTACTTTGAACTCTTTATCAGGTAAATCAGTTATCTTCATTTCATTAAAGTATGTTTCTGAAGTTTTATCTTGTTCTTTTGTTTGGAACTTATTTCTTTGTTTCTTCATTTTTCTCGGATTCTCTGTGTTGGTTTCTGTGAATTAGATGAAACAGCCACTTCTTCCATTCTTGAAGAATGGTCTCATGTGTGGTATGAAGCTTATCATTCAGCCCAGCCCTAGCTCTTAGTTGTATCTCAAACCTTTGTGATTGTCCAAGCCTCCTCCTTTTTTTTAGTGGCTCCCAGTAGTCAATGGTATGCTAATACCTGTTAGTGTCCCAAAGGGGAAGATCTCAGTCAACACCCAGATGCAGGCTAATTAGAAGCCAGACTCTCAGGGAGCAGCTTTTGAAATATGCAAATAAACAGGGAGAATGCTGAGATGGAATCTATTGGCTTCCCTGATCTCCAGGGAGGATCGCATTCTGTCCCTAGAGCTAAATTAGAGGTATGACCCTCAGGCAGCAACTTTTAAAGTATTCAAATAGGCCTCTTTCAGGGAAAGGCTGGGAGATGGACATTTTCCTTTGTACTAAGCTATAGGTAGAGAACCACAGTGAGTCCTCTTGAGTCCACTAGGAACTGTTTCTTTGTTGGCTGTAGTGTTGTATATCTTGTGGACACAGCCCTGTTGGCTTTCAGGGCTAGATGTTTTGGGGATTTGAGCCTTGGATGGAAGTCTTAAAAGTTGGGATACTAGATGTTGGGTCTAAACCCCTCTCTCCTAAAGGAGAAATTGGGAGTTGGGAGTTTCTTCCCTATTGTATGTCATTGTGATGGGGTGGGTTTTATGGCAGGAGTGTGTCTCAGCCTCTCATTCATTTCAATGTGGGTTTTTTTGTTGTTCCTCCAACGTGTAGGAGTCACTCAGCTGTGTTTTTCATAGGGAATTGTTTCATGTACAGCTGTATATTCGATGTATCTATGGGAGGAGGTTAATTTAGGAACTTCCTATGTTACCATCTTGGACCACAACCCAATATGGTTTATACTCAGTGTTTTCAATACAGGATTAATTCTATCACTGTCTGCCTCTAGGCTTGGCAGGATAATTAAATGAGGTAATGAAATGAATATAAAGCATTTTGAAAAGAATGGGGCCTTATGTAAATATAAGGAAAAGTTACTTTGGCATGCCTGAATAAGAGTGAATTCCAGAATGGGCAAGAAGAGTATGCAGTATGGCTCATCTCTTCTCACTGCATGGCAAAGCGTATACAAATCTCCCCCTTGCTTATGAAGCTGCAAATAAAGCTGATTTACTTGAAACATTCTATTGTAGGCCAGGTGCCTTGGAAGTCCCAGTATTTGTTGCCAGCTCCTTTTTGAGACATAGCAAGGTGGCTGGTTTATATTCCAGTTGTTCTAGCTGCCAAATGACTCAGAAAGCCAAAACAAAACAACTTTCTTCAGCAACACACAGAGAAGTTGCCTTTCTCCTCCCTCCCTGTTCTTTCATTTTAATCTTATGTAATGTGTGGTTTCCAGATTCCAAAAGTGTAAATGAAACATGTCTGTTTTATGGTTTCTATTCTCCAGGGCAAATTGGAAAAAGAAACCATAATGCCTCTTAATCTTCTTTAAACCTTCCTTTTACAAATAATTTATTTCCAAATATCAGTGTTCTTTGCATGATTCGCTTGGGGTAGAGTGGGATAGAAACAGGATTCATATCAACATATTGCATACAATGCTTTTTTCCTAAAGTACAGCGTAATCAAAGTAGATAGTTTCGCAGGATTTTTGTGATCATATGATGGGGATAAAACGCTGCAAAAGTACCTTAGACATTTGGGGAGAAGTGGTTGTTACATTTGGGAAAAAAATACCTCAAAGAAATAAAAGGATCTCAGAGGTGTTTCATTTTCCTACTCCTAAGAAATACATTTCCTCAAGCAGGTAGAAGAAGAACCAAATTGAATTGTACTTTCATCATGATATAAATTGTTCAAACAACTGGGAAATATAACTTTTAAATACTAAGTGGAATTTGACCCTTGTTAAATATGTAGATTTGAATATTTAACATCACATTTTCTTTGTAAGTTATTTCTTTTATGTGTTCTTTACCATCTCAAGTTAGTGTGCTAATTTCCCCTGTGTAGTTTCACGAGACAATGTTTTCATTCACTAACATTTCATAGTGCATTAATAACATCAACACAGCCAGATTTCCCTGCATGCCAGCTTCAGTGTTATAAGAGATGTAGGGACATTTGTTAAGCCGAGGTAAATATTAAATATCATTTGGGGATGGGCGAGTAGCAATGTCATTTGCCACCAGCCCTAAATTCCTTTGAGATGTATAAAAATGCATATGACTCGTTCAGTCTATTAAGCAGATGCTAATTCAGCTGTAGTACATATGCTGGTTTTCAGACACAGTTGAAATGCAGTGGTAGAGACATATGCATGTGTGAAAATTCCAGGTGTGAGTTTGGGGGATGCCATTTAAATTTTTTTGAATTTAATTTAAACATTGATCTCCAAGATGTATAAGTGGTATTAAATTTTGGAAAGCTGATTACGAATATAGCAAAGCATGAAGGAAAATAGTATGTGGATTTTAAAGGATTTTTAAAATTAAATTATATCTTACATGAAATAAATGGATCATTAATTTTGTCTGGAATTTTACTTGGTCCAATAATCAGCTATTGATTTGCAGTTGTTCTTGATTGTTTTATCATGTGGCATTCTGAACTGTTTTATAAGGAATTGTTTTAAAGTTTACATATTACAACTCCTTCAACTAGGGAAGCTATTTCTTAATATTCTAGCCCAAAAGGGAAAATATTATATTTCCTTATACTATTCTGAAACATGAAAAATATACTGAAGATTTTTTTTTTCTTTACAGGAAAACAAAGTTTTAAAAAGTTTTAAAAGAAAAAGAGATTTTATAAAAATAAATTTACCCTCTGTGTTTTCTTACTCTAGATAAGTGTATAAAAGTGTATGAAATCATGGAAAAAAAAAACCCTTAATATTAATTGCTAGTGTTTTTTTCTTTTTCTTTCAGCTCTCAGGAGAAGTGATTTTACAAATTGCCAACGAACCAGTTCTGCCATTTAATGCTCTCGATATAGCTTTAGAAGTTCAAAACAGCCTTAAAGGTAATTTTTCTTTGAATTATAGTAATTTTAGCAAATGAATAATTGTTCAACTAATTGTGAACAAGGAATAGGTAAAGTTATCCACTATCTTACTAGCTATGGCAATGTAGCATTTCCCTTCCTATAGAGGACAATCATGAGAAGGGCTTAGAAGAATGTTGGCTACCATGTCAACAAGAATGAGGTATACCTAATATTCAGTCATTTGAAACAAGACTGGCCCAGAAGTTTGTCCTTTGGGATTGGTTTCCATGAAGTATGGGCTGGGTCCATTTGACTGAAGTGTTGGCTCATCCTAGATTAAGGATGACAAGGAGGAAACCAGGAAATTATTTCCACAGTCTCTATTTAAGTTCCTTCCTGTTTGAATATCTCTCTCTGTACAGAATTCTAACACCACCTAATAATTATCTTTATTTTCCCTTTATCTATATACAAATCTTTCACCTAAACTTCCAGTTTGTCACCATTCACCAAACACAAAGGGCAATATTGTAATTAAAAAAATGCACCCTCCTTCTCCTCTTTGAGCCACACATCTTACTATCAGATCATTTGTAGACATGTATTTCTCAATATAAAAGCCAATATTTCCAGTGTAGAACTTAAGTAGTAATTCTTGGAAAATGGATCACTCTAAAGAGCCAAATATTTCTAGTATCTGAAACTTTATTACTTTTATTTTTAAATTTTGACTACCTGGGTTGATTCTTAATCCAGAGACTACTACAAAACAATATTTTTCTCTCTCAGTGATTCTTATTACTTTTATTATAGTGGCTGTGTAAAACCATGACCTTGGGCGCAATTGAGCTGTTTAGGGCTATTTTGCGCCCATGCTAAATGGCCTCATATTGCTCTGCTTTTGGTATATTTAAGCTAGTCTCTATTTTTTCTACTTTTGTCAAGCTTCTTCTTTTTATTGTCATGAGTGTCACTATCTGTAGCAGTTACTCTGTTCTCCACTTGTAATTTTCTATTCCTAGAATATTTCTTAGAAACTGAGTAATCAAGTATATGGTATTTTACAAAATAAGAACAATATGGGCATAAATAAAGGGTTAAAGACTTCTGTGAATAAGATATTTTTTGCAAGGATTTCTTTTAAGCAACTGTTTTATTTTTTCTGTAGACTGTTTTGCTTTTCTTTAGTTCTCATTTTTTCACTTTAAAAATTCAGTTGCTACTGCATATTATACTTAAAACTTTCAAAGAACAAAAAGAGGAGACTATTATTTGTATTACATAAAGATTTGTTCATCTATAAAGAATAATTCTCATGCATAGAAAGGAGCCTCAAGGAGTATACTATGAAATAGAAACATTATACAATAGAATTATGAATGATTTACAAGTTGCTTTTCTGAGTCCAAATCTACATAAATATTTAATACCATTGTAATAAAGATATGAAGAGATATTTTAAAAATTAAACAAAGCCAGCAAAACCAAAAGCAATAACAATACTGTCATTTTAAATTCTAAATTCTATTTTATTTTTAAATAATTGGGTTTATTTTTTGAATCCATAAGTAATATTATAGCATTATCATTCCTGTATGAGCATTTTAAGTAATGTAGGCTACTTCTGAAGGTCAGAACAAAGTCCTAAAGTGTCATTGTTAGAATTATATTATTACTCTGTTTCTTTGTGTGTAGTTAGGAATCCCTTTGAAAATCCAAAGAAAAGTATGGTCTCTCTCCTCAGAAAATTACACTTGCACCAAAAGCTTTGCATATAACCCCCATAGACTTTACAGGATCTCTTGAACCCATTTACTCATTCACTTAACAAATATTGAGCACCTACTGTATGCCTGGTACACTTATATGACCAAAAAAACAAAAACATAAAACCCAGCCACTAAATAAACAAATAAAACAAAATTAAAATTTCTTCTCCTGAGAAATATACATGCATGGTAGAAAAAAATTTGCATAAGTCAAAGCAATTTTTAAGTTAGCTTTATGCTCAAACTGTTCCCTAATATCAATCACTTTGGAGTAAATTTGTATTTTCAAAATAAGTGTTAAAGAGCAGAACTGACTGTGGTTGTATCCAGAGGAGAGATTTGGTGTGGGAATATAAATTTGAGAGCTGTCCCAAATGAGATTTCTGAGGGGTTGAGTGCAGATAGAGGACAGAAAAGGTTTAAGATTTCTGGGCACTCCAGGAGAATTTAGAAATTGGGAAAAGGGGAATCAGAGGAGGAGACTAAGAAGGAGCAGGCAAAGAGTAAGAGACAAACTCGGTGAATGTGATAACCTGAAGCCAAGTGAATAAACGCTTTCAAAGAGGAAGGAGTGATTCACTCTGTCAAATACCGCCACAGGTTAAAAAAAATTAGGACTGAGAATTGACTGCTGGATTTAGCAATTTGGAGGTCATTGGTGAGCTCAACAGAAACAATTTTAGTAGAATGGTATATGAAACAGTCTGATTAGAGGGGTTCAAAAGAGAATGGGAAGTGATAAATTGGGGACAGGTGATGGTAGATGGAAAGCATGGAGTTGAGAATGGTTAGCATGTTTTTATTTTGATGAGAATGATCAGATGGAGAGTGAAGATTTGATCTAGAAGAGTGAAAGAATTGCTGGAATGATTTATTTGACTAGAAGCAGCATAAGGTGGAGGATGTTGCCTTAGTTATGAATGTGGTCGTCCAAGAACTAAGATAGGAGTAATTCTTTTAAGAGAGAGTGACTGAGCCAGGATCTAAAATCTTCAGAGAATGAGCAGCAACTTAGAGACACCTCATATTGTTCTTCTATGGCTAGTGGTACAAAGGGTGTGGGAGAAAAAAGAGCTACCGCCTGAGAGGGCTGCAGTGGGAGAAATATCAACAGGGGAGAGCCAGGTTTCAGTTAAGGCAAAAAGGTAAAGAAAACAGTCTGAAAATAGATGAGATTAATAATCCTTTCTTTAACAGTTATATCTCAAAGCATGTAATTACAGGGGGAAAAAAACAAACTGCAGTCGTTCTACAATGATTTCCACTGCAGGCCAGACATGGCAAAGTCTAGATGAACCTCTTCCCAAAATCCCAGGTTCTCAGTTGGATGAGCCAGGAGCATTTTGGCTTCTTGCTGTTATATTGGACCGTTTCTTCTTTAGTTGTTGGTTATTTTTGAGTTTTGTTTCTTTTGATGTGAAAGTACTTGGGTCTCCCTGTCACTTTCACTCTGAAAGATGTGGCCAGACTTGAGATGTACCCATACTAAAAAGACAAAGCAAAACAACAACAAAAATGTAACCCCCAAAATGGGCAAAAAATATTCTTTTACCATGACCTGCGTATAAGTATTTGATCAAGGGGATATGAGTTGTCACCTTTAAGCTATACATTTTTGTATTTTAATTATCATGATTCAAAATTACTTGAATTATTTGTACTATAGTAAAAGGTTATTCAAATATTTGCTAAATTGTAGGCTATTTGTTTTACCTGTTCTATTTTGACTACTTTGGTTGTAACCTTATTTTTAAAATAGAATACTTTAATGTACTAATGTGTAAATAATGGACACCACTTATCAACAACTAAATAAATATTTCAGTTTCAGTTCTAACTACAATGCTAGACGACTTCATTATCTAAACAGTGTTCCTGTAGCATGTTAAATGAAACATATAATTTTACTGCTTAATACAAGCTTTAATTGTTGATATATTTTCTTATTTTGCTATGACAGTTAATGGTGATTAGTCTTAAATTCTCAATTACAGTTTAAAAAGAAAGACCTTCAAGGCTGAACTATAAAATACTGTTTCTCCTTACTGCAGAGAGTATAAGTATGAAGGTCTCTGAAACCCAATTGCATTTTCAACAGTGTAATTTTTACCCCTTGACAACCAGCCATCTTGTTTATTTATTACACAGTTTATGGTAGCAGCAGACCATTCTCTATCATTCTCACAACCACCAGAAAAAAGAATAATTTACCAGTGAATAATTTGTTTGAGTTGATTTATTGGTTGGTTCTTGAAAGCTCATTTTGACTGAGTGACCTTGGCTCTTAATATTGGGTCAATGCCAAGCACATAATAGTTAGAGAATGAATATTTATACATGGTGCATGGGGATATAGTATAAATAGTGACTGATAAAATAACTGACAAGCTTCAGATGTATTTGTGACAAATAAAAGTATGTCCAAAAAACGCACATACAAGGCAATGGTACGAGTTTATGGGGGCAAGGGAAGGTGTCAAGAATAAGTATCACCACACCCTTGAACTTGGAAGCTGACTAAGGAGTGAGAACTAGTGATCTTACTAAGTTTACTGTTTCTCACTTTATCCACTTTTTAATGCAAAAATAGCATTTCAAAATAATTAACAACTATATAATTCTGATGCTTTTAATTTAATATCTGCTATTTTTCTTTGCCAGAATTTTAGATGTAATTATTAACATGATTGTAAAAACGACAAATGACCAAATAAAGTATAAGTCATGTTCATTTGATCTGGCTACGTACACATTTATTTAGTGCAACCAGACCCAGCAGGAAATGTAATTTCGAACTCTGTGGCTTGTTGCCACCTCCTGATTGTCTCACTAAATGTCAAATGGTTGTTGACAGAATTTCCCACTGTTCTTTAAAAAACAGACAATGCTGATTTGATCTTTTTTTTTTATTAGCTTTGATAATTCATTAGTGTCAATCACTTCATTTTAGGAGGAGGGATAGTATTTCAAGGTGATGATGCCACTGAGGCAAGCACTGTGATTTCTGTTAGATTTGTAGTGTCATATTTTCAAGTGTCACTTTGGTTCTTTTCTACAATCACAAGTGATGGGGGCCCATCTAATTCCTTTTATTTTCTTCTTCTTTCTTAGTAATGTAAGATGAATTTCGAAGTTTGCAAAATTAAGAGTGCACTTTATAAATTGCATGAGTCTAAATCCTCAGCCCATCTGTCTCCAGTCTTGGTTTTAATGACCGCCAATTCAAACTCTGGACTGGCCTATAGATAGTAAAGGATGGGTGCCTTGGGTACCTGGTCTGTGCTCTCCCTGAGAAATCTAAAGCAGACCATCTAAAATCCAAACAGTCCTAGGGAAA
>NW_006782062.1:1253870-1371124 GCF_000442215.2 Lipotes vexillifer
TGTTCCCATGGGAACTCTGAACCATGCTAGATTTTTCGTGGTCTGAACTGGCATTTCTGGAACTGACCTTTTTGTGTGACAAGGACTTAAACTCAAAAGCATTCTCTGAGAAGTGTCTTACCTTGCTTGCCCAAAATGATGGAGAAATTTACTAAGAGATTAGCCATTTATTGGGTACAAATTCCTGAAAATATGCTCAGTTTTAATCCCATTGTATTTTTGTATGGATTCTGACTACATAACTATATTAAAGATTGTATTTCACTTGCTGATATTCCACATCTCATCCAAAAAAGATTTGAGACAGCTGGGTCTGCAACAAATCTGTTTGTCTCTATGTCAGTGTTTGTCTCCTGAAACTAGTTTTTCTTTCTCCCCATTTCTCTTTGAACTCATATTTTCATTGCATAATGTTCCTTAATTCTTACCCTAAGCATGGTGTCCCTTTTGTTTTCCTCAGTTATACTTTCTTTGCTTTTGTTTACTCCTATCTCACAATTTGTTGCTATTCATACAGCTTTCCTTTGTGATTATTGTTTTCTTCTCTGCTCTGAGTACTTCATCCAAATCTGTTTAAAGTTTTCTTTCACTATCTACAGTTCACGTGTCACTACATTGATTGAAATACGTTAATGACTTATCATTTTTACTAATCTCTCATCATAATAATGCTCCATTACATTATGATTTTTTCTTTTGAATTTTTATATGCACATTTCTTCCACCATCCATCTTCTAGACTCACAGATGTAGAGAACAAACTAGTGGTTACCAGTGGGGAGAGGGGAGGGGGAATGGGCATAAGAGGTACAACCTATTATGTAACAAATAAGCTATAAGGATATATTGTACAACACAGGGAACATAGTCAATATTTTATAATAACTATAAATGGAGTATAGCTTTTAAAAATTGTGACTCTCTATATTGTACACCTGTAACTTATATAATATTGGATAGCAATTGTACTTCGATAAAAAAAATGAGGCAGAAGGCTAGTAAGAATTTTTATATGCACATTTCTTCATCTGTCTTCCATTTGTCTCTCTGCTTGTCCTTCTCTGTTTATCATTTCTCCCTAGAAGTGTGGTCCTCCTGAGATGTGGGATTGCCTTCTACCAGGGCTGGGACACCAGAGGCCCCACAGCATTCAGGATATGGTCCTCTTCCTTGAGGCATCTTAAAGGTTCAGTGCAGCTTTATATGAGCTTAAGGCTTAAATATTGTCATCTTGGGCATGTGCCTGCCTGAGATACTACCAGGGAGTTGTTTCCATATGCTTTTTATGCTAAGAGAAATATTTCAGACTTTTCAGTTGTCTTGACAGGTGAAACGCAGATAAAAATAATGATAGTTACAATCTAAAAAATACTTTAAATTATAGTAAGTGCTGAAAACTGTGAAGCTCCTAAGCATCCAGCTCAGTGAATTTTCTCAGCTCGCAAACACTTGTATTGATCGAGACACAGAAGAAAAGCCAAACTCCAGAGCTTCCCTGAGCCCTTCCTATCTCATCCTGGCTCTGCTTCCCAAAGGCAAACACTGCCGAACACCGAAGACTAATTTTTCCCTTATAAAGGAAGACTTTACATTTTATAAGATGGAATGATATGATGATGTGCATTCTTTTGAACGTAGCTTTGACCTACATATGAGTGTGAGGTTCATCCACGTTGTTGCATGGAGATGCAGTTTGTTTTTGTTTCCACTGCTGTGCAGTCTGCCATTGTATGAACAAACTGCAGTTTGGTTATCAATTCTACCGTGAGGTACAGTTGGGATGCTCCCAGGCTGAGGTTATTACGAACAATGCTGCTGTGATCAATCTCCTATGTATCTCTTAGTGCACGTGCATACCCCTTGCTGGATCATAGGGTATGTGTATGTCTAACCTCAGCAGATACTGCCAAAAAGATTTCCAAAGTCGCTGTAGCATTTTCTTCAATTTTACCAATAAGAATTTTGATCACTTTACATGAAGTTTCTGTCTTTTTCTTATGAATTTTTAAATGATGTTGATGTATTCAGACAAGTCTATATTGAATATATTTATTGAAAATAAATAACATATTTATTGAAAATTTATTGAAATACAAATCTGAGGGCTCAGCTGGGGCAGAGTCATCTTAGCTTAGTCGCCTGGTTGTTGGCAGGATCAAGTTCCTCTTGAGCTTTTTTTTTTTAAGCTTACATTAATTTTATTTTATTATTATTTTTAAATCTTTATTGGAGTATAATTGCTTTACAATGGAGTGTTAGTTTCTGCTGTAAAACAAAGGGAATCAGCTATATGTATACATATATCCCCATATCTCCTCCCTCTTGCGTCCCCCTCCCACCCTCCCTATCCCACCATCTAGGTAGACAGAAAGCACTGAGCTGATTTCCCTGTGCTATGTGGCTGCTTCCCACTACCTATCTATTTTACATTTGGTAGTGTATATAGGTCCATGCAACTCTTTCACTTCATCCCAGCACAATTCCCCTTCCCCGTGTCCTCAAGTCCATTCTCTATGTCTGCATCTTTATTCCTGTCCTGCCCCTAGGTTCTTCAGAACCATTTTTTTCTTTTTTCTTTTTTTTGTATATTCCATGTATATGTGTCAGCATATGGTATTTTTTTTCTCTTTCTGACTTACTTCACTCTGTATGGCATACTCTAGGTCCATCCACCTCATCAGAAATAACTCAATTTCAGTTCTATTTATGGCTGAGAAATATTCCGTTGTATACATGTGCCACATCTTCTTTAGCTATTCATCTGTCGATGGACACTTAGGTTGCTTCCATGTCCTGGCTATTTCAAATAGAGCTGCAATGAACATTGTGGTACATGTATCTTTTTGAATTATGGTTTTCTTAGGATATATGCCCAGTAGTGGCATATATGCCCAGTAGCTGGGCATATGGTAGTTCTATTTTTAGTATTTTAAGTAACCTCCATACAGTTCTCCATAGTGGCTGTATCAATTTACATTCCCACCAGCAGTGCAAGAGGATTCCCTTTACTCCACACCCTCTCCAGCATTTATAATTTGTGGACATTTTTGACGATGGCCATTCTGACTGGTGTGAGGTCAGAACTGCAATGGCCTCATTGTAGTTTTGATCTGCCTTTCTCTAATGATTAATGATGTTGACCATCCTTTCATGTGTTTGTTGCAAATTTGTATATCTTCCTTGGAGAAATGTCTATTTAGGTCTTCTGCCCATTTTTGGATTAGGTTGTTTGTTTCTTTGATATTGAGCTGCCTGTATATTTTGGATATAAATCCTTTGTCAGTTGATTCATTTGCAAATATTTTCTCCCATTCTGAGGGTTGTCTTTTCATCTTGTTTATGGTTTCCTTTGCTGTGCAAAAGCTTTTAAGTTTCATTAGGTCCCATTTGTTTATTTTTGTTTTCATTTCTATTTCTCTAGGTGGTGAGTCATAAAGGATCTTGCTGTGATTTATGTCATACACTCTTCTGCCTATGTTTTCCACTAAGAGTTTGATGGTGTCTGGCCTTACATTTAGGTCCTTAATCCATTTTGAGTTTATTTTTGTGTATGGTGTTAGGGAGTGTTCTAATTTCATTCTTTTACATGTAGCTGTCTAGTTTTCCCAGCATCACTTATTGAAGAGGCTGTCTTTTTTCCATTGTATATTCTTGCCTCCTTTATTAAAATAAGATGATTATATGTCTGTAGGTTTATCTCTGGGCTTTCTATTCTGTTCCATTGATCTGTATTTCTGTTTGTGTGCAACTACCACTGTCTTGATTACTGTAGCTTTGTAGTATAGTCTAAAGTCAGGGAGCCTGATTCCACCAGCTCCGTTTTTTTTTTTTTTTTTCCTCAAAATTGCTTTAGCTATATGGGGTCTTTTGTGTTTCCATACAAATTGTGAAATTTTTTGTTCTATTTCTGTGAAAAATGCCAGTGGTAGTTTGATAGGGATTGCATTGAATCTGTAGATTGCTTTGGGTAGTAGTCATTTTCACAATGTTGATTCTTCCAATCCAAAAACATGGTATATCTCTCCATCTATTTGTATCATCTTTAATTTCTTTCATCAGTGTCTTATAATTTTCTGCATACAGGTCTTTTGTCTCCTTATGTAGGTTTATTCCTAGATATTTCGTTCTTTTTGTTGCAATGGTAAATGGGAGTGTTTCTTAATTTCACTTTCAGATTTTTCATCATTAGTGTATAGGAATGCTAGAGATTTCTGTGCATTAATTTCGTTTCCTGCTACTTTACCAAATTCATTGATTAGCTCTAGTAATTTTCTGGTAGCATATTTAGGATTCTCTATGTATAGAATCATGTAATCTGCAAACAGTGACAGCTTTACTTCTTCTTTTCTGATGTGGATTCCTTTAATTTCTTTCTCTTCTCTGATTGCTGTGGCTAAAACTTCCAAAACTATGTTGAATAAGAGTGGTGAGAGTGGGCAACCTTGTCTTGTTCCTGATCTTAGTGGAAATGGTTTCAGTTTTTCACCATTGAGGGTGATGTTGGCTGTGGGTTTGTCATATATGGCCTTTATTATGTTGAGGAAGTTTCCCTCTATGCCTACTTTCTGGAGGGTTTTTATCATAAATCAGTGTTGAATTTTCTCAAAAGCTTTCTCTGCATCTATTAAGATGATCATATGGTTTTTCTCCTTCAATTTGTTAATATGGTGTATCACACTGATTGATTTGCATATATTGAAGAATCCTTGCATTTCTGGGATAAAGCCCACTTGATCATGCTGTATGATCCTTTTAATGTGCTGTTGGATTCTGTTTGCTAGCATTTTGTTGAGGACTTTTGAATCTATGTTCATCAGTGATTTTGGCCTGTAGTTTTCTTTCTTTGTGACATCATTGTCTGGTTTTGGTATAAGGTCATGGTGGCCTCATAGAATGATTTTGGGAGTGTTCCTCCCTCTGCTACATTTTGGAAGAGTTTGAGAAGGAAAGGTGTTAGCTCTTCTCTAAATGTTTGATAGAATTCGCCTGTGAAGCCATCTGGTCCTGGGCTTTTGTTTGTTGGAAGATTTTTAATCACAGTTTCAATTTCAGTGCTTGTGATTGCCCTGTTCATATTTTCTGTTTCTTCCTGGTTCAGTCTCAGAAGGTTGTGCATTCTGAGAATTTGTCCATTTCTTCC
This sequence comes from Lipotes vexillifer, assembly GCF_000442215.2. NCBI lineage: Eukaryota > Metazoa > Chordata > Mammalia > Artiodactyla > Lipotidae > Lipotes > Lipotes vexillifer. Next base: position 1,259,011 of record NW_006782062.1, read on the forward strand.
AGGTTGTCCATTTTATTGGCATGTAGTTGCTTGTAGTAATCCTTCATGATCCTTTGTATTTCTGCAGTGTCAGTTGTTACTTCTCTTTTTTCATTTCTTATTCTACTGATTTGAATCTTCGCCCTTTTTTTCTTGATGAGTCTGGCTAGTGGTTTATCAATTTTGTTTATCTTCTCAATGAACCAGCTTTTAGTTTTATTGATCCTAGCTATCATTTCCTTCATTTATTTCTGATCTGATCTTTATGATTTCATTCCTTCTGCTAACTTTGGGGGTTTTTTGTTCTGCTTTCTCTAATTCCTTTAGGTGTAAGATTAGGTTGTTTATTTGAGATGTTTCTTGTTTCTTGAGGTAGGATTGTATTGCTATAAATTTCCCTATTAATACTGTTTTTGCTGCATCCCATAGTTTTGGGTCCTCGTGATTTCATTGTCGTTGGTTTCTATGTATTTTTTGATTCCCTCTTTGAATTCTTCAGTGATCTCTTGGTTATTTAGTAGTGTATTGTTTAGCCTCAGGTGTTTTTATTTTTCTCAAATTTTTCGTGTAATTGATATCTAGTCTCATAGTGTTGTGGTTGGAAAAGATACTTGATGTGATTTCAATTTTCTTAAATTTACCGAGGCTTGATTTGTGACCCAAGATATAATCTGTCCTGGAGAATGTTCCATGAGCACTTGAGAAGAAAATATATTCTGTTGTTTTTGGATGGAATGTCCTATAAATATCTATTAATTCCATCTTGTTTAATGTATCATTTAAAGCTTGTGTTTCCTTATTTATTTTCATTTTGGATGATCTGTCCATTGGTGAAAATAGGGTGTTAAAGTTCCCTATTGTGATTTTGTTACTGTCGATTTCCCCTTTTATGGCTGTTAGCATTTGCCTTATGTATTGACATGCTCCTATGTTGGGTGTATAAATATTTAAAATTGTTATATCTTCTTCTTGGATTATTCCCTTGATCATTATGTAGTGTGTTTCTTTGTCTCTTGTAATCATCTTTATTTTAAAGTTTATTTTGTCTGATATGAGAATTGCTATACCAGCTTTCTTTTGATTTTCATTTGCATGGAATATCTCTTTGCATCCCCTCACTTTCACTCTGTATGTGTCCCTAGGTCTGAAGTGGGTCTGTTCTAGACAGCATATATATGGGTCTTGTTTTTGTGTCCATTCTGCCAGTCTGTGTCTTTTGGTTGGAGCAGTTAATCCATTTACATTTAAGGTAATTATTGATATGTGTGTTCCTATTACCATTTTCTTAATTGTTTTGTGTTTGTTACTATAGTTGTTTTCCTTCTCTTGTGCTTCCTGCGTAGAAAAGATCCTTTAGCATTTTTTGTGAAGCTGATTTGGTGGTGCTGAATTCTCATAGCTTTTGCTTCTCTGTAAAGGTTTTAATTTGTCTGTCGTATCTGAATGAGATCCTTGCTGGGTTGTAATATTTATTGTAGGTTTTTTTCATCACTTTAAATATGTTCTGACACTCCCTCCTGGCTTGCAGAGCTTCTGCTGAACGATCAGCTGTTAATCTTATGGGGATTCCCTTGTATGTTATTTGTTGCTTTTCCCTTGCTGCTTTTAATATTTTTTCTTTGTATTTAATTTTTGATAGTTTGATTAATATGTGTCTTGGCGTGTTTCTCCTTGGATTTATCCTGTATGGGACTCTCTGCTCTTCCTGGAGGGATTGACTATTTCCTTTCCCATATTAGGGAAGTTTTCAACTATAATCTCTTCAAATTTTTCTAAGTACCTTTTTTTTCCTCTTCTGCTTCTGGGACCCCTATAATTCGAATGTTGGTGCATTTAATATTGTCCCAGAGGTCTCTGGGACTGTCCTCAATTTTTTTCATTCTTTTTCTTTATTCTGCTCTGAGGTAATTATTTCCACTATTTTAACTCCCAGGTCACATATCTTTTCTTTTGCCTCAGTTATTTTGCTAATGGTTCCTTGAAGATAATTTTTAATTTCATTTATTGTGTTGGTCATCATTGTTTGTTTGCTCTTTAGTTCTTGTAGATCCTTGTTAAACATTTCTTATATTTTCTCCATTCTATTTCCAAGATTTTGGATCATCTTGACTATCATTACTCTGAATTCTTTTTCAGGTAGACTGCCTATTTCCTCTTCATTTGTTTGGTCTGGTGGGTTTTTACCTTACTCCTTCATCTGCTGTGTTTCTCTGTCTTCTCATTTCACTTAACTTACTGTGTTTGTGGTTTCCTTTTTGCAGGCTGCAGGTTCATAGTTCCCATTGTTTTTGGTGTCTGCCCCCAGTGGGTAAGGTTGGTTCAGTGGGTTTTGTAGGTTTCCACCAGAACACAGATAGATAAGGCTGGATCTTGTCTTTCTGATGGGCAGGACCACCTCCTGTTGTGTGTTTTGGTGTGTCTGTGAATTTATTATGATTTTAGGCAGCCTCTCTGCAAATGGGCGGTGTTGTGTTCCTGTCTTGCTAGTTGTTTGGCATAGGGTGTCCAGCACTGTAGCTTACTGGTCGTTGAGTGGAGCTGGGTCTTAGTGTTGGGATGGAGATCTCTGAGAGAACTTTCTCCATTTTGTATTGTGTGGGGTCAGGAGATCTCTGGTCGACCAATGTCCTGAATTCAGCTCTCCTCCCTCAGAGGCTCAGGCCTGATACCTGGCCGGAGCACCGAGACCCTCGTCAGCCACATGGCTCGAAAGAAAGAAAGAAAGAAAGAAAGAGACAGAGAGAGAGAGAGAGAGAGGGAGAGAGAGAGGGAGGGAGGGAGGGAGGGAGGGAGGAAGGAAGGAAGGAAAGAAAGAAAGGAAGGAAGAAAGAAAAAATAAAGTTATTAAAATAAAAAGGTAATATGAAAGAAAGAAAGAGAGCAACCAAACCAAAAAACATATCCACTAATGATAACAAGTGCTAAAAACTATATTAAAAAAAAAAAAAAAGGATAGACAGAGCCCTAGGATAAATGGGGTAAAAGGAAATATATACAGGCAAAATCACACAAAGAAGCATACACATACACACTCACAAAAGGAGACCGGGGCGGGGGGGGAAATATATATATATATATTTAAAAAAAGGAAAAGAGCAACCAAATCAATAAAAAATCTACCAGTAATAATAAGCTGTAAATACTAAACTAAGACAAATGTCAAACCAAAAACAAGTTAGATGCAGAAAGCAAAGCCCAAGTCTACATTTGCTCCGAAGTCCTCTGCCTCAATTTTGGGATGATTTGTTGTCTATTCAGGTATTCCACAGATTCAGGGTACATCAATTTGTTTGCGGAGAGTTAATCCACTGCTCCTGAGGCTGCATGCAGAAATTTGCGTTTCTCTTCTTTGTTCGCACAGCTCCTGTGGTTCAGCTTTAGATTTGGCCCCGCCTCTGTGTGTAGGTTGCCTGAGGGTGTCTGTTCCCCTCCCAGACAGCAGGGGGTTAAAGCAGCAGCTGATTTTGGGGCACTGGTTCACTCCTGCCAGGGGGAGATAGGGATATAGAATGCCATGCGAGCCTGTGGTGGCAGAAGCTGGCTTGATGTTGCACCAGCCTGAGGCGTGGTGTGTTTTCTCCCAGGGAAGTTGTCCCTGCATCACTGGACCCTGGCAGTTGTGGGCTTCATAGGCTCCCGGGAGGGGAGGTATGGATAGTGACCTGTGCTTGCACATAGGCTTCTTGGTGGCTGAAGCAGCTGCCTTAGCATCTCATGCCCGTCTCTGGTGTCCGCGCTGATAGCCACAGCTCTCACCTGTCTCTGGAGCTTGTTTAGGTGGTGCTCTGAATCCCCTCTCCTCACACACCCCAAAATAATTGTCTCTTGTCTCTTAGGCAGTTCCATACTTTTTCCCAGACTCCCTTCTGGCTAGCTGTGGCACACTAGCCCCCTCAGGCTGAGTTCACGCAGCAAACCTCAGTCCTTTCCCTAGGATCTGAACTCCAAAGCCCAAGTCTCAGCTTCCAGCCCCACCTGCCCCGGTGGGTGATCGGACAAGCCTCTCGGGCTGGTGAGATTCCTCTATTCGGGAATCTCTCCGCTTTGACCTCCGCACCCCTGTTGCTGCGCTCTCTTCCATGGCTCCAAAGCTTCCCTCGCCACCCACCTGCTGTCTCTGCCAGTGAAGGGGCTTCCTAGTGTGTGGAAACTTTCCCTTGTTCACAGCTCCCTCCCAGTGGTGCAGGTCCCATCCCCATTCTTTTGTCTCTGTTTTTCTTTTTTTTCTTTTGCCCTACCCAGGTACGTGGGCAGTTTCTTGCATTTTGGGAAGTCTGAGGTCTTCTGCCAGCATTCAGTAGGTGTTCTGTAGGAGCTGTTCCTCATGTGCATGTATTTTTGATGTATTTGTGGGGAGAAAGGTGATCTCCACATCTTACTCCTCCGCCATCTTGAAGCTATTGCATTGTGAATTTTTTTTTCCTCTAAGTGTAGTTTTCAGATAAATCCCTGTGCCCATGGCAGGATAGCACTACAATCCATTGCACTATGAGTGTTGCCTCACTGGCAACACTTAACAAAGTCAGGTTTTTTTTAAAAGATACTTTTAATCATGGCTTTTAATAGAGCATATAGTACCCTTTCCCTCATGTTGATTAATTGTATTAAAACCTTTTCTTTTTCAGTTTCTTGGTTTAGCCAAAACATAATTAAACTCACATGTGTTATTAAATATAAAACTCCAGCTTTCTGCCTTAGGAAGAGAGTGATAAAAAATAAACCACATGTTAATTTAAGTCATTTAAGAAAGCTTGGGACTTCCCTGGTAGCACAGTGGTTAAGAACCCGCCTATCAATGCAGGGGACACAGGTTCGAGCCCTGGTCCAGGAAGACCCCACATGCCACGGAGCAACTAAGCCCATGTGCCACAACTACTGAGCCTGTGCTCTAGAGCCCGTGAGCCACAACTACTGAGCCCACATGCCACAACTACTGAAGCCTGCGCACCCAGAGCCCATGCTACACAACAAAGACAAGTCACTGCAATGAGAAGCTCACCCACCACAACAAAGAGTAGCCCCTGCTTGCCTCAACTAGACAAAGTCCGTGCACAGCAATGAAGCCCCAATACAGACAAAAAAATATAAATTAATTAATACTGAAGCCCGCACCCAGAGCCCATGCTACACAACAAAGACAAGTCACTGCAATGAGAAGCTCACCCACCACAACAAAGAGTAGCCCCTGCTTGCCTCAACTAGACAAAGTCCGTGCACAGCAATGAAGCCCCAATACAGACAAAAAAATATAAATTAATTAATTTTTTTTAAGTCCTTATCTTAAAAAAAAAAAAGGAAAAAAAGAAAGAAAACTTGTGCTTATTCTTCCAAAGCAGCCCATAACCAGATCATGTAATTGCAAACATAATACACATAATACAGTGGCAGCATCTGGAAGCCATAATAGAGCCCCTGGTTCAATTTCTGTGCTGGGCAGACAGACACTGTTGGGAGAACCCATTCTATGCAATATATTGAGAGTCTTGCTAGATTTCCACTTGCCTTGGCTACCTAGATCATTGGATAATATTTAGAATACAAGATAATCTTTAGAATGTGTTACCTATGTTTTTAAAAGTGGCCAACCTGATTCTTCTAAACATGCTACTTTGGCATCTTTGCAAAAAGGATTTCTATTGTATTTAGTTTGGACATAATTATCCACTGTCTTCTGGCATATTGCATTTTTAAAATAATATCTTTTTATTTATGCATTGTAGAATCAATATTAGATTATTTGAATATCAGCAGTGTACTAGCTCCCACACTTCTTTCTCTACCTGCCTTTTTGTTTGTTTAACTTCTTTAAATAATCAGCTGAGATGATTCATTGTGATTCAGCATAAAGAATAGAAAATGTAGGATAATAAAGGACTGCTGTTTCCCCTGACTGTAATCATATTGGCAATTTCTTTTCTTCTCTTTAGTGATGCCACAAGATATTTTCAAGATGACATTAAGTAACATTCATTTTTCCCCCCAAATAATCTTCTGTTCTGCTTTTAACTGCTGTGTTATGCAGACCATAAATCATACTTTTTCTTGTCACTATAAATCAGTGAAATCTAAGCTGTGATTGTGCAATTGTTAGCACCTTTAAAACTGTAATAAGCTCATCCATAGATGAGGTACTGTGAAATACTATTAAAGTAAAAGGCTATGTTTGTCTGATATAAAAATATAGTTTTAGAGTATGGCCAGTACATTTCACTCTTAATTTAAAATGAAATTGAGTGGGTTTTTAAAAATACAGCCACAGAAGAAAACCAAAGGATAGAAATAAACTAAAACATTTTGAAGTATAAACCTCTGAAGAGAGGCCACAGTAGTAGGCAGTAAAATCATTATTTAAAATAAGACAGTTATAAATTTGTTCAGGAGATTGTAGAACAGTCATAATACACACAGGTTTCTGCCAAGCAGAAACTCAGCAAGATATGAAGTGCTTCAGGATGAGGTAGTTTGTGCCAGTCCCAGACACTAGCAGGTTAGAACATGTGTAGGTTCTAGGGGTGTAGTCAGCACTGTAGTTACTGATCATACCCAGAAGCCTCAGAGGGCTTGTGGATAGGATGTGTGTTAAATAACTTTGAGCTTCTGATCTGTTGGAGGGTGTTTTAGGATCCTATATCAAGAGTCCTCAAGAAGAACGTGTTTTCTGAGAAACACCTTGTCATTTTAGGGGTCACTCCCCAAAGCCCCAGGTAATCTGCTAAGTGCCTTACATTCACTGTGACATTACTCTAACCCCATGAGCTGAGTTGAGTATTAAGATCAACATAGAGATTAAGAAATGGCCTCAGAGAGAGTCTGAGTCTTACTTGGTTGTATACGTTTAAGTGGTAGATTTAGGGCTTGAATATAGGTCCATCAGATTCCAAGGCCCCTGCCCTTCCTGCCACCCTGACTGGGGAGAACAGTGCAGGGTGGAGGTTGGCTAGAAGTCAGGAGATTCCCTGAGTAGCAGGGATCTGTTTCCTCCAGTACATTTTAGAGCCTCTTCTGAACTGGCTTGCCTAGATCTCAATATCCACTGACTGGTAATTCCTCCTTCCTTCCTTCCCTCCTCCCTCCCTAACTCCTTCCTTCTTCCTCTTCACTTAATATTATTACTGCTTGTAAAATCCAGCTCTGTCCTCTCTATAGCAAGCTAGAAAAATGGAAAGGTTTAAGCTGGATGTGGATTCATCCTCTAGAAGGGTGAGCGGGGACTGAGGGAAAGGAAGGGAAGACTAATCAGTATTGTTTCCAGATGGAATACCCTACCTCAACTGCTTTAATAGAGATAAGTTACAGAATTTTAAGAGTTCCATTAGAGATGCCCTTGATTTCTGTGTAGTTCCATGATCTCTCAAGTTTCACTTCTTCCCTGGGGTCTAATTAGAATATTGGTATACACAATGATCTGTTCCTTCATCCTCATGAGCATTTATTTCACTTCATACTTATTTATTCCCTGGTTTGGGGCTATTTCTAACTAGATTAGGAATTTATTAAGACTGGAGATTTAATCTTGTATATCTTTCTTACAGAATGAGTACTTATCGAACAACACACAAAACAGGACTCGATAAATACGGAGAATACATTTGTATTTTCCATAGAGATGGAGAAAAAAAGGCAAACTGTTGTCGTTTGAAATTTAGAAGTACATTTCAATTGTTTCTTGAATAATATCAAGATAATTTCACTAGGTAGTCTCAATAATTTTGTGTTATATTAAGGTTGCTATTCAATATTTATCACAAATCATTATGTTCTGCCATGCTATAAAAACTTACTAATGGTTGGCTTTTCACCACGAACAAAGATATAAAAGGATCATTTTAAAGGTAGGCTGTCTAATTCTTTTTTTTTAATTGAAGTACAGTTGATTTACAATGTTGTGTTAATTACTGCTGTACAGCACAGTGACTCAAGTTATACATATATATACATTCTTTTTCATATTCTTTTCCATTATGGTTTATCACAGGATATTGAATATAATTCCCTGTGCTATACAGAAGGACATTGTTGTTTATCCATTCTATATACACCAGTTTGCATCTGCTAATCCCAAACTCTGAATCCAACCCTCTCACACACCCCTCCCCCGGCAACCACCAGTCTATTCTCTATGCCCATGATCCTGTTTCTGATTCATAGATAGGTTCATTTGTGTTATATTTTAGATTCCACATATAAGTGATATCATATGGTATTTGTCTTTCTCTTTCTGATTTACTTAATACGATAATCTCTTGTTGTATCCATGTTGTGGCAAATGGAATTATTTCATTTTTTATAGCTGAGTAGTATTCCATTGTATATATGTACCACTTATTTATCCATTCATCTGATGGACATTTAGGTTGTTTCAGTGTCTCAGCTATTGTGAATAGTGCTGCTATGAAAATAGGGGTGCATGTAGTTATTTTGAATTATAGTTTTGTCTGGGTATATGCCCTGGAGTGGGATTGCTGGATCATATGGTAATTCTATTTTTAGTTTTCTGAGGAACTGACATAATGTTTTCCACAGTGGTTGCACCAAGTTACATTCCCACCAACAGTGCAGTAGTGTTCCCTTTTCTCCACAATCTCTCCAGCATTTATTTGTAGACATGTTAATGTTGGCCATTCTGACCAGTGTGAGGTGATACTTCATTGTAGTTTTGATTTACATTTCTCTGATAATTAGCGATGATGGGCATCTTTTTTTTTTTTTTTTTTTTTTTTTTTTTTTTCTTGCGTTATGCGGGCCTCTCACTGTTGTGGCCTCTCCCATTTGCGGAGCACAGGCTCCGGACGCGCAGGCTCAGCGGCCACGGCTCACGGGCCCAGCCGCTCCGCGGCATGTGGGATCCTCCCGAAACGGGGCACGAACCCGCGTCTCCTGCAACGGCAGGCGGACTCTCAAGCACTGCGCCACCAGGGAAGCCCGATGGGCATCTTTTAATGTGCCTATTGGCCATCTGTATTTCTTCTTTGGAGAAATGTCTCTTTAGGTCTACTGCCCATTTTTTGATTGGGCTGGGGTTTTTGGTTGTTGTTGAGTTGTCTGAGCTGTTTGTGTAATTTGGAAATTAAGCCCTTGTAAGTCACATTGTTTGCAGATATTTTCTCCCATTCTGTAGGACGTCTTTTCATTTTGTTTATGGTTTCCTTTGCTGTGCAAAAGTTTGTAAGTTTGATTAGGTCCCATTTGTTCATTTTTGGTTTTATTTTTATTGCATTGGGAGACTGACCTAAGAAAATATTGGTACAATTTATGTCAGAGAATGTTTTGCCTCTGTTCTCTTCTAGGAGTTTTATGGTGTCATGTCTTATGTACATAAGTCCTTAAGTCGTTTTGAGTTTATTTGTTTCTTTGGTGAGAGGGGTGTGTTCTAACTTCATTGATTTACACATAGCTGTCAAACTTTCCCAATACCACTTGCTGAAGGGACTGTCTTTTTTTCCCTTGTATATTGTTGCCTCCTTTGTCAAAGACTAGTTGACCATAGGTGTATGGGTTTATTTTTGGGCTCTGTATTCTGTTCCATTGATCTGTATATCTGTTTTTGTGCCAATACCATGCTGTTTTGATTACTCTAGCTTTGTACTATTGTCTGAAGTCTGGGAGAGTTATGCCTCCTGCTTTGTTCTTTTTTTTTCAGCACTGCTTGGCAATTCTGGCTCTTTTATGGTTCCTTATGAATTTTAGAATTATTTGTTCTAGTTCTCTGAAAAATATCATGGGTAATTTGATAGAGAATGTGTTAAATCTGTAGAATGCTTTGGGTAGTATGGCCATTTTAACAATATTAATTCTTCCAATCCAAGTGCATGGGATTTCCTTCCATTTCTTTGAATCATCTTCAGTTTCCTTTTTTAATGTTTTATAGTTTGCAGCATATAATTCTTTCACCTCCTTGGTGAGGCTTATTCCTAAGTATTTTATTTTGGGTGTTGCAATTTTAAAAGGTATTTTTTTTTACATCCCTTTTCTAATATTTCATTGTTGGTGTAAAGAAATGCAACCAATTTCTATATGTTAATCTTGTATCCTACTACCTTGCTGAATTTGTTTATCAGTTCCAGTAGTTTTTGTGTGGAGTCTTTAGGGTTTTCTGTATATAGTATCATATCATCTGCATATAGTGACAATTTTACCTCTTCCCTTCCGATTTGGATACCTTTTTCTTTTTCTTGTCTGATTGTAGCGGCTAGGACTTCCAACACTATGTTTAATAGAAGAGGTGAAAGTGGGCATCCTTGTCTTGTTCCAAATTTTAGTGGGAAGGATTTGAGCTTTTCACCATTGAGTATCATATTGGCTATGGGTTTGTCATAAATAGCTTTTACTATCTTGAAATACATTCCCTCTATAGCCACTTTGGTAACAGTTTACCATCCTTGTGAAGTTGTGATGAATCCCACTTGGTCTTGGTATATGATCTTTTTTATGTGTTGTTTGATTTGGTTTGCTAATATTTTATTAAGCATTTTTGCCTGTATATTCATCAAAGATAATGGCCTGCAATTTTCATTTTTGGTGGTGTCTTTGTCTGGTTTTGGAATCAGGGTGATGGTGGCTTCCTAGAATGACTTGGGAGTGTTCCATCCTTTTCACTCTTTTGGAAGAGTTTAAGAAGGATCAGTATAAGTTCTTTGGATGTTGGGTAGAATTTGCCTATGAAGCCATCTGTTCCTGGACTTTTGTATGTAGAGAGTTTTTAAATTATAGATTCTATTTCACTTCTAGTGATTAGTCTGTTCAAATTATCTATTTCTTCTCGACTCAGTTTTTGTGGGCTGCATGCTTCCAGAAACTTGTCCATTTCCTCTAGGTTGTCAAATTTGTTGACATATAATTGTTCATAGTATTCCCTTATGGTTATTTGTATTTCTGCAATATCAGTTGTTATGTCTCCTTTTTCATTTCTTATGTTGTTTATTAGGGTCCTCTCTCTTTGTTTTTTTTTGGGGGGGAGCCAGGCCAGAGGTTTGTCAATCTTGTTTATGCTTACAAAGAACCAGCTCTTGGTTTTATTGATTTTTTTCTATTGTTTTTTTAAATCTCTATTTATTTCCTCTCTGATCTTTATTATTTCCTTCTTTTTGCTGACTTTAGGTTTTGTTTGTTCTTCTTTTTCTAATTCTTTTAAGTGGTAGGTTAGGTTTTGTGAGATTTTTCTTGTTTTTAGAGGAAGGCCTGTATCACTAAAAACTTCCAAGAATGCTTTTTATGCATCCCATAGATTTTGTATCGTTGAGTTTTCATTGTCTTTTTTTTAACAACTTTATTGGAGTATAACTGCTTTACAATGGTGGGTTACTTTCTGCTTTATAACAAAGTGAATCAGTTACACATATACATATGTCCACATATCTCTTCCCTCTTGCATCTTCCTCACTCCCACTCTCCCTATCCCACCCCGCTAGGTGGTCACAGAGCACCGAGCTGATCTCCTTGTGCTATACAGCTGCTTCCCACTAGCTATCTGTTTTACATTTCATAGTGTACATATGTCCATGCCACTCTCTCACTTTGTCCCAGCTTCCCCTTCCCCTTCCCCATATCCTCAAGTCCATTCTCTAGTAGGTCTGCACCTTTATCCCCATCTTGCCCACGGTTCTTCATGACCATTTTTTTTTAAGATTCCATATATATGTGTTAGCATGCGGTATTTGTTTTTCTCTTTCTGCCTTACTTCACTCTGCATGACAGTCTCTATGTCCATCCACCTCACTACAAATAACTCACTTTCATTCCTTTTTATGGCTAAGTAATATTCCATTGTATATATGTGCCACATCTTCTTTATCCATTCATCTGTTGATGGATACTTCGGTTGCTTGCATGTCCTGGCTATTATAAATAAAGCTGCAATGAACATTTTGGTACATGACTCTTTTTGAATTATGGTTTTCTCAGGGTATATGCCCAGTAGTGGGATTGCTGGGTCATATGGTAGTTCTATTTTTAATTTTTTAAGAAACGTCCATACTGTTCTCCATAGTGGCTGTATCAATTTACATTCCCACCAACAGTGCAAGAGGGTTCCCTTTTCTCCACACCCTCTCCAGCATTTATTGTTTCTAGATTTTTTGATGATGGTCACGCTGACCGGTGTGAGATGATATCTCATTGTAGTTTTGATTTGCATTTCTCTAATGATTAATGATGTTGAGCATTCTTTCATGTGTCTCTTGGCAATCTGTATATCTTCTTTGGAGAAATGTCAATTTAGGTCTTCTGCCATTTTTGGATTGGTTTGTTTGATTTTTTGATATTGAGCTGCATGAGCTGCTTGTAAATTTCGCAGATTAATCCTTTGTCAGTTGCTTCATTTGCAAATATTTTCTCCCATTCTGAGGGTTGTCTTTTGGTCTTGTTTATGGTTTCCTTTGCTGTGCAAAAGCTTTGAAGTTTCATTAGGTCTCATTTGTTTAATTTTGTTTTTATTTCCATTTCTCTGGGAGGTGGGTCAAAAAGGATGTTGCTGTGATTTATGTCAAAGAGTGTTCTGCCTATGTTTTCCTCTAAGAGTTTGATAGTTTCTGGCCTTATATTTAGGTCTTTAATCCATTTTGAGCTTATTTTTGTGTATGGTGTTAGAGAGTGTTCTAATTTCATTCTTTTACATGTAGCTGTCCAGTTTTCCCAGCACCACTTACTGAAGAGGCTGTCTTTTCTCCACTGTATATTGTTGCCTCCTTTATTAAAGATAAAGTGACCATATGTGGGTGGGTTTATCTCTGAGCTTTCTATCCTGTTCCCTTGATCTATATTTCGGTTTCTATGCCAGTACCATACTGTCTTGATTACTGTAGGTTTGAGTATAGTCTGAAGTCAGGGAGCCTGATTCCTCCAGCTCGGTTTTTCTTTCTCAGGATTGCTTTAGCTATTCGGGGTCTTTTGTGTTTCCATACAAATTGTGAAATTTTGTATTCTACTTATGTAAAAAATACCAGTGGTAGTTTGATAGGGATTGCATTGAATTTGTAGATTGATTTGGGTAGTAGAGTCATTTTCACAATATTGATTCTTCCCATCCAAGAACATGGTGTATCTCTCCATCTATTTGTATCATTAATTTCTTATATCAGTGTATTATAATTTTCTTCATACAGGTTTTTGTCTCCTTAGGTAGGTTTATACCTAGATATTTTATTCTATTTGTTGCAGTGGTAAATAGGAGTGTTTTTTAATTTCACTTTCAGATTTATCATCTTTAGTATATTGGAATGCAAGAGATTTCTGTGCATTAATTTTGTTTCCTGCTACTTTACCAAATTCATTGATTAGCTCTAGGAGTTTTCTGGTAGCATCTTTAGGATTCTCTATGTATAGTATCATGTCATCTGCAAACAGTGACAGCTTTACTTGTTCTTTTCCAATTTCGATTTCTTTTTCTTCTCTGGTTGCTGTGGCTAAAACTTCCAAAACTATGTTGAATAAGAGTGGTGAGAGTAGGCAACCTTGTCTTGTTCCTGATCTTAGTGGAAATGGTTTCAGTTTTTCACCATTGAGGATGATGTTGGCTGTGGGTTTGTCATATATGGCCTTTATTATGTTGAGGAAAGTTCCCTCTATGCCTACTTTCTGGAGGGTTTTTGACATAAATGGGTGTTGAATTTTGTCAAAAGCTTTCTCTGCATCTATTGAGATGATCATATGGTTTTTCTCCTTCAATTTGTTAATATTGTGTATCATGTTGATTGATTTGCGTATATTGAAGAATCCTTGCATTCCTGGGATAAACCCCACTTGATCATAGTGTATGATCCTTTTAATGTGCTGTTGGATTCTTTTTGCTAGCATTTTGTTGAGGATTTTTGCATCTATCTTCATCAGTGATATTGTCCTGTAGTTTTCTTTCTTTGTGACATCTTTGTCTGGTTTTGGTATAAGGGTGATGGTGGCCTCGTAGAATGAGTTTGAGAGTATTCCTCTGTCTGCCACACTTTGGAAGCGTTTGAGAAGGAAAGGTGTTAGCTCTTCTCTAAATGTTTGATAGAATTTGGCTGTGAAGCCATCTGGTCCTGGGCTTTTGTTTGTTGGAAGATTTTTAATTACAGTTTCAATTTCAGTGCTTATGATTGCCCTGTTCATATGTTCTATTTCTTCCTGGTTCAGTCTCAGAAAGTTGTGAATTTCTAAGACTTTGTCCATTTCTTCCAGGTTGTCCATTTTATTGACATATAGTTGCTTGTAATAATCTCTCATGATCCTTGGTATTTCTGCAGTGACAGTTGTTACTCCTCCTTTTTCATTTCTAATTCTATTGATTTGAGTCTTCTCCTTTTTTTTTTTTTGATAAGTCTGGCTAATGGTTTATCAATTTTGTTTATCTTCTCGAAGAACCAGCTTTTAGTTTTATTGATCCTAGCTATCATTTCCTTCATTTCTTTTTCATTTATTTTTGGTCTGATCTTTATGATTTATTTCTTTCTGCTAACTTTGGGGTTTTTTGTTCTTCTTTCTTTAACTGCTTTCGGTGTAAGGTTGTTTATTTGAGATGTTTCTTGTTTTTTAAGGTAAGATTGTATTCCTGTAAACTTACCTCTTAGAACTGCTTTTGCTGCAACCCATAGGTTTTGGGTCGTCGTGTATTCATTTTCATTTGTTTCTAGGTATTTTTTGATTTCCTCTTTGATTTATTCAGTAATCTCTTTGTTATTAATTAGTGTGTGGTTTAGCCTCCATGTGATTGTATTTCTTACAGATTTTTTCCTGTAAATGATATCTAGTCTCATAGCATTGTGGTCGGAAAATATATTTGATATGATTTCAATTTTCTTAAATTTACCAAGGCTTTATTTGTGACCCAAGGTATCATCTATCCTAGAGAATGATCCATGAGCACTTAAGAAGAATGTGTATTCTGTTGTTTTTGGATTGAATGTCCTATAAATATCAATTAAGTCCATCTTGTTTAATGTATCATTTAAAGCTTGTGTTTCCTTATTTATTTTCATTTTAGATGATCTGTCCATTGGTGAAAGTGAGGTGATAAAATCCCCTACTATTATTGTGTTACTGTTGATTTCCCCTTTTATGGCTGTTAGTATCTGCTTTATGTATTGAGGTGCTCCTATGTTGGGTGCATAAATATTTACAATTGTTATATCTTCTTCTTGGATTGATCCCTTGATCATTATGTAGTGTCCTTCTTTGTCTTTTGTAATAGTCTTTGTGTTAAAATCTATTTTGTCTGATATGAGAATTGTTACTCCCACTTTCTTTTGATTTTCATTTGCATGGAATATCTTTTTCCATCCCCTCACTTTCAGTCTGTATGTGTCCCTAGGTCTGAAGTGGATCTCTTGTAGACAGCATATATACGGGTCTTGTTTTTGTATCCATTCAGCCAATATATATATCTTATGGTGGGAGCATTTAATCCATTTACATTTAAGGTAATTATCGATATGTATGTTCCTATTTCCATTTTCTTAATTGTTTTGGGTTTATTATTGTAGGTCTTTTCCTTCTCTTGTGTTTCCTGCCTAGAGAAGTTCCTTTAGCACTTGTTGTAAATCTGGTTTGGTGGTGCTGAATTCTCTTAGCTTTTGCTTGTCTGTAAAGGTCGTAATTTCTCCATCAGATCTGAATGAGATCCTTGGCTGGGTAGAGTAATCTTGGTTGTAGGTTTTTCTCCTTCATCACTTTAAATATGTGCTGCCACTCCATTCTGGCTTGCAGTTTCTGTGAAAGATCAGCTGTTAACCTTATGGGGATTCCCTTATGTGTTATTTGTTGTTTTCCCCTTGCTTCTTTTAATATTTGTTCTTTGTATTTAATTTTTGATAGTTTGATTAATATGTGTCTTGTCTTGTTTCTCCTTGGATTTATCCTGTATGGGACTCTCTGTGCTTCCTGGACTTGCTTAACTATTTCCTTTCCCATATTAGGGAAGTTTTCAACTATAATCTCTTCAAATATTTTCTCAGTCCCTTTCTTTTTCTCTTCTTCTTCTGGAACCCCTATAATTCGAATGTTGGTGCATTTAATGTTGTCCCAGAGGTCTATGAGACTGTCCTCAGTTCTTTTCATTCTTTTTTCTTTATTCTGCTCTTCAGTAGTTATTTCCACTAGTTTATTTTCCACATCACTTATCCGTTCTTCTGCCTCAGTTATTCTGCTATTGATTCCTTTTAGAGAATATTTAATTTCATTAATTATATTGTTCATCACTGTGTTTTTGCTCTTTAGTTCTTCTAGGTCCTTTTTAAACGTTTCTTATATTTTCTCTATTCTAGTTCCAAGATTTTGGATCATCTTTACTATCATTATTCTGAATTCTTTTTTGGGTAGACTGCGTATTTCCTCTTCATTTGTTAAGTCTGGTGGGTTTTTTCCTTGCTCCTTCATCTGCTGTGTGTTTCTCTGTCTTCTCATTTTGCTTATCTTACTGTGTTTGGGGTCTCCTTTTTGCAGGCTGCAGGTTCGTTGTTCCCATTGTTTTTGGTGTCTGTCCCCAGTGGCTAAGGTTGGTTCAGTGGGTTGTGTAGGCTTCCTGGTGGAGGGGACTAGTGCCTGTGTTCTGGTGGATGAAGCTGGATCTTTTTTTTCTGGTGGGCAGGACTGCATCTGGTGGTGTGTTTTAAGGTGTCTGTGGCCTTATGATTTTAGGCAGCCTCTGTGCTAATGGATAGGGTTGTGTTCCTGTCTTGCTAGTTGTTTGGCATAGGGTGTCCAGCACTGTAGCTTGCTGGTCGTTGAGTGGAGCTGGGTCTACACTTTGAGATGGAGATCTCTGGGAGATTTTTGCCATTTGATATTACGTGGAGCTGGGAGGTCTCTTGTGGTCCAGTGTCCTGAACTTGGCTCTTGCAACTCAGAGGCACAGCCCTGACACCTGGCTGGAGCACCAAGAGCCTGTCCTCCACACAGCTTAGAATAAAAGGGAGGAAAAAGAAAGAAGGAAAGAAGAAGATAAAATAAAATAAAGTAAAGTAAAATAAAATATTTAATATAAAAAGTAAAAAATAATTAAGAAAAAAGTTTAAGTAATTAAAAAAAGAACAGACAGAACCCTAGGACAAATGGTAAAAGCAAAGCTATACAGACAAAATCAGAGACAGAAGCATACACATACACGCTCAGAAAAAGAGAAAAAGGGAAAAAAATATATATATCGTTGCTCCCAAAGTCCACCTCCTCAATATGGGATGATTCGTTGTCTATTCAGGTACTCCACAGATGCAGGGCACATCAAGTTGATGGTGCAGATTTAATACGCTGCTCCTGAGGCTGCTGGGAGAGATTTCCCTTTCTCTTCTTTGTTCGCACAGCTCCCAGGGTTCAGCTTTGGATTTGGACACACCTCTGCATGTAGGTCACCTGAGGGTATCTGTTCTTCGCTCTAACAAGATGGGGTTAAGGAAGCAGGTGATTTGGGGCCTCTGGCTCACTCAGGCCGGGGGGAGGCAGGGTTACGGATGTGGGGTGATCATGCGGTGGTAGAGACCAGTGTGACGTTACACCAGCCTGAGGCATGCCATGTTTTCTCCCAGGGAAGTTGTCCCTGGATCACAGGACCCTGGCAGTGGCGGGCTGCACCGGCTCCCAGGAGGGGAGTTGTGGATAGTGACCTGTGCTTGCACACAGGCTTCTTGGTGGCTACAGCAGCAGCCTTAGCATCTCATACACGTCTCTGTGGTCTGCTCTGATAGCTGTGGCTCGTGCCCGTCTCTGGAGCTCCTTTAATCAGCGCTCTTCATCCCCTCTCCTTGCGCACCTGGAAACAAAGCGGCAAGAAGTCTCTTGCCTCTTTGGCAGTTCCAGACTTTTTCCCAGACTCCCTCCCAGCTAGCTGTGGCTCACTAGCCCCCTCCAGGCTGTGTTCGCACAGCCAACCCCAGTCCTCTCCCTGGGATCCGACCTCCAAAGCCCGAGCCTCAGCTCCCATCCCCCGCCCGCTCCGGTGGGTGAGCAGACAAGCCTCTTGGGCTGGTGAGCGCTGGTCGGCACCGATCCTCTGTGTGGGAATCTCTCCACTTTGCCCTCTGAACCCCCATTGTCGCGCTCTCCTCTATGGCTCCGAAGCTTCCCCCCTCCGCCATCTGCAGTCTCCACCCACGAACGGGCTTCCTAGTGTGTGGAAACCTTTCCTCCTTCACAGCTCCCTCCCACTGTTGCAGGTCCCATCCCTATTCTTTTGTCTCTATATTTTCTTTTTTCTTTTGCCCTACCCAGGTACATGGGGAGTTTCTTGCTTTTGGGGAGGTCTGAGGTCTTCTGCCAGTGTTCAGTAGGTGTTCTTTAGGAGTTGTTCCACATGTAGATGTATTTCTGATGTATTTGTGGGGAGGAAGGTGATCTCCTCATCTCACTCTTCTGCCATCTTGAAGCTCCTCCCCTCATTGTCTTTTGTCTCAAGGTATTTTTAGATTTCCTTTTTGAGTTCATCATTGACCCTTTTTTAATTTTTTTGTAGCATGTTATTTAGTCTCCATGTAATAGTTTTTTTCTTGTTTCTTTTTCTGTGGTTAATTTCTAGTTTCATGCTGTCATAAAAGATGCTTGAGATAATTTCTATACTTTTAAATTTGTTAAGGCTTATTTGGTTCCCTAGTATGTGGTCAGTCCTAGAAAATGTTCCATGTGCACTTGAAAAGAATGTGTATTCTGGGGTTTTCTTTGCATGTAATGTCCTGAAAATATCAATTACATCTATCTGTTCTGGTGTATCATTTAGGATCTTTGTTGCCTTCTTGATTCTCTGTCTGCAACTATTACTGTATTCCTGTCAATTCCTCCCTTTATGTCTGTTAATATTTCTTTTATGTATTTGGGTGCTCCTATATTAGGTGCATATATATTGACAAGTGTAAAATCCTCTTCTTGTATTGATGCTTTTATTATTATATAGTGTCCTTCTTTATCTTTCTTTACGGCCTTTGTTTTAAAGTCCATTTTGTCTGATGTGAGTATTGCGACCCCCACTTTCTTGTCATTTCTGTTTGCATGAAATATCTTTTTCCACCCCCTCACTTTCAATTTATGTGTCTCCTTTGCCCTAAAGTGGGTCTCTTGTAGGCATCATACAGTAGGCTCTTATTCTTTTATCCAATCTGCCACTCTGTGTCTTTTGATTGGAACATTTAGTCCATTGACATTTAAGGTAATTATTGATAGTTATGTATTAAAAAATGACATTTAAACCTTGTTTTCCCATGGATTATATATTTCTTCTTTGTCCTTTTTCTTTTTCCTTTTGTGGTTTGATGATTTTCTTTTTTATTATACTTATATTCTCTTCCTTTTGGTTTTAGCCAATCTGTTGTATGTTTTTGATTTATGGTTGCCCTGTTTTTCAAGTATGTTAACCCCTTCCTTTATCTACTTGCCTTACACAGGTAGTCATACTGGCTCAAACACATTCTAGGAAAAAACATCTACATATTCTCACTCTCCTCCCCCACATTTTATGATTTTGTTGTCCTCTTTTACATCTTCATGTTCATCTTTTTTGCTTTTCATTGTTGTTATCATCACTTTCACGGAAACTTTTTTAATTTTTTTTTTTTAAATCTGTGTACTGGCATATTTAAGTGATTTATTTTCCAGTTGTAATTTTCTCTCTCCTATAGATTCTTACTTCTTTTGTATTTAGAGAAGACCTTTCAATATTTCCTTTAGGATAGGTTTAGTATTGCTGTATTCTTTTAGTTTTTGCTTGTCTGAGAAATTCTTTCTCTCTCCCTCTATTAAAAATGATAATTTTGCTGGATAGACTATACTAGATTGCAGATTTTTCCCTTTTAGGACTTTGAATATATCTTACCATTCCCTTCTGGCCTGCAACATTTCTGAGGAGAAATCAGCTGACAGCCTCATAGGGGTTCCCTTGTAATTAACTCTTTGTTTTGCTCTTGCTCCCTTTAGAATCCTCTTTTTAATAGTTAACTTTTGCCATTTTTATTATAATATGTCTTGGTGTAGGTCTGTTTGGGTTTATCTTGCTTGGGATTCTCTGTGCTTCCTGTACTTGGATATCTTTTTCCTTCTTTAGGTTTGGGGAGTTTTCAACCATAATTTCTTTAAATACATTGTCAATCCTCTTTTCTCTTTCTTCCCCTTCTGGAATCCCTATTTCGTTTGTTTGGCATGCTTTATATTATCCTATAGGTCTCTTATATTGCTTTCTCTTTTTTTCTTTAATTTGGCTTTCTGTCTTCTGTACTGATTGGGTGATTTCCATTATTCTATATTCCAGGTCACTTTTTTGTTCTTCTGCATTATTCATTCTGCTGTTCATTGCCTTTAGCTCAGCTTTCATCTCTGCAAATGAGTTTTCTAATTTTTCTTGGTTCCTCTTTATAATTTCTAGCTCCTTTTTACAATACTCTGTATTTTTGTCTAGGCTTTCTTAATTCCTTCAGTATTTTCATTGTCTCCTTTTTGAAATTGGTGTCTATTAGACTGAAGAGTTCTGTTTCATTTGTTCTTTCAGAGGAATGCTCTTGGTCTTTTAACTGGGCGTGGTTCCTCTGTTTCTTCATTTTACTTGTATTTCTCTTACTCTGTGAGTTTAAGAGAAACAATTATCTACTGTGGTCTTGAAGGGCTATTTACATGTGGGGGCACCCCTGTGTAGCTTGTGTGGGTTTAGTATATTTGGTGCGAAGGCTGTTTTTAATATGGATACATGTCGCCTTTTTCCTCAGCATGTACTGGTCATTATGCCCTTGATAGGGGTGTGCAGATGTGGTGACTGGTGCCTGGTCTTGGGGTTCTCAGTGGTGGTGGTTCAGGCATGCCCCTGGAGCACACGATGGGAGTGGAGGCAGCTTGCAACCACTCCTGGTGTCTGAAAGGTTGACAGCAGTGGCTCATGAACATTCCTGGGGTCTGAGGGGGAGGCGCAGGGGCCCACGACCACTCCTGCTGTTTGGGCAAGTGGCAGTGGCATCTCACAACAGCCCCTGAAGCCCATGCAGGCAGTGTCCTGCCCTCTGCAAGCATGTGCACAGGGCAAAAGGCTACAATCTGTGCCCAGCTCCTCCCCTTGCACACCCCCTAAACAATGATGACTGGTCTCTAAGCAGCCCAGGCTCCCTCCGAGTACACCCCCAACCACAGTTGCACTAGATTTCAGCCCCCTTAGTCTGTCTCCACACAATCACCCCCAGTCCTCTCCCCAGTTCTGATCCTTGAAGCCCAAGTTCCAGCCCACAGCCCCCACCAGCACTGGTGGACATGCATCAGGCTGGGGAGTGCAGGGTGGCAGCAATGACCACCTGTGCAGTTCTCCCTCAGCTCTGGCTACCACAAACCAACTGTTGTGCTCTCCTCTGAGGCTCTAAAGCTCACCTTCTGTCCCAGCCAATCTCCCTGCCAGTGAGGAGACTTCCCCTGGTGCAGAAACCTTTCCTTTTTCACACCTCCCTTCCAGGGGCTCAAGTTCTGACCCAATTCCTTTCCCACTTTCCTTTTTTTCTTTTTTCCTACCCAGTTACATGGAGATTTTCTTGATCTTTCAGCAGTCTGAGGTCTTCTGTCAGCATTCTGTAGATATTCTGTTAGAATTGTTCCACATGTAGATGTTTTTTTGATGTATTTGTGGGAGTTGAGCTTCACATCCTACTACTATTCCATTATTTTTTTTCATTCCCTAGTTCTTTTACCCTTTATATTACCCCTTTCCTTGTTCTTCAGAGGTTTGAGATGCCAGAGCACGGAAAGAAAAACTGCCTCCATATTCACAGGCACTGCAAAATAAAATTGGAAATCTTCATTAAAGTGTATATGGGGAGAAGTGTGATACAGTTGTGGGGGGCCATTATTTGGGGGAAGTGATAAGAAATAATGTCTCTGAGAATAAAATCGTTAGTAAAGCCGTTACAGTATTTTTTGTATGCCTTTAGCAAGTGAGTTGGTACTGATTTGTGTTTAGTTTACATGCTCTGATAATAGTAGCTTGTGTTTATATATTGATTTAAATGCTTAGAAAGTAAAATGACCATTTTCCCCTAGGAAGCTACAGAACATCAGTATTAAGTACTCTGTTCAAGTCCACATTGATAATGACTAAGTAAACCAGGCTCTTATGATTTTGGATAACAAGTCCTTGGTCTTTAGACTCCATGTACTATGTATAACTTCAAGATAATTGTATTTATCCTCTTTGAGAGAAATCTCTATCACCCAGTTGATGTTCTTTCGTCAAATGGACTTATTATTCATTAAAACTGAACTGTTAAGAGCCTCAATTAGTTCTCTGTTTTCTGACATTCACTGTGCCTTAAATAATGTTTTACATATTCTTAGTTTGGGGGGAGTATTATTGGTAGGACATATTTTAATTCAGTTTAGTTTAATATAACCTATCATTACCCTAAAATACCTTCTTTTAATTTTTTTTTCTTTTTGACTGCAACTAGTATTGATATTTAGCAAGAAAGTAAAGGAAATAACATTTGTTCATGCTCATCATGCACTAAACATCTCCCTGAGTGATTTTTTTTTTTTTTTTTTTTTTTTTTTTGCCTCTCACTGTTGTGGCCTCTCCCGTTGCAGAGCACAGGCTCCGGACGCGCAGGCTCAGCGGCCATGGCTCACGGGCCCAGCCGCTCCGCGGCATGTGGGATCTTCCCGGACCGGGGCACGAACCCGTATCCCCTGCATTGGCAGGCGGACTCTTAACCACTCTGCGCCACCGGAAGCCCCCTGAGTGATTTTTTTAGGTGTAATTTAATATAATAATGTATCCCAAATAAGACATTATCTTATAATTCAACATATACTCGATAAGATATTTAGTAAATGGCTACTGTATATCAGGTATTGTGCTAGGATACAGAGATAAAAAGAGAGAGAAAACATATTTTCTGATC
Source organism: Lipotes vexillifer (assembly GCF_000442215.2). NCBI lineage: Eukaryota > Metazoa > Chordata > Mammalia > Artiodactyla > Lipotidae > Lipotes > Lipotes vexillifer. The sequence goes on from NW_006782062.1 coordinate 1,281,804, forward strand.
TTATGGGGTTCTTTTCAGTCAAGGAAAGGAGAGATAAGGCTAAAAATATTGCAGATGCTATGATGCTATGATCACAGTATATAATTCACACATTCACTCAGTAAATGATTTTCCAGGCATAGTTTTATGTGCTGGGGAAATGGTGGTGAATGAAACAAACAAAAATCTCTTCCCTCACAGAGCTGACATTCTAGTAGTTATCCTAAGGATCACAAAGGGACAATCATTTGGGTCATGGAAATGGCTATTAGGAATCTTTGGAACATCAGTTATATATCAAAATGATTGTGTGAACATTAGAAGTAAAGCTACTTTTCAATCTGTAACCTCATATCCTTGAAATAATGCATAGGGTATGCTGTGGTGGCAGGTTTCCATTATCAGGATCCTTTCTGGAACCAGCCAGTTCCTAAAGCTGTCAATTTTGTCCACCCACACCATCATGAAAGATAAATTCATTTAAAGGTAAATGGTACAATTTGTCTCACTTGATTTAGTGGTAATGTCTTCAATTCTGTAGTGTATGTTAGATCTGAAGAGATTTTTCTTTTTTAAATGGAAGACTCTTAAGGATGTCGAACTTGCTTTTTCCATTGTTCAGTCTTTCAATTCTAGTGTCATCCAAATGTGCCTTATCCATCTTATTCTTTCCTTGTGCAAAAAGATATTTTCTGTAAGTTTTCCATATATTAAATTTGGTTAACCATAATAAGATAAACCATATTTTCATAAAATGTCATTATTATTATCATTTAAGAGGCTAGATTTTCTCAATGAGCAGAAATATCGCTTCTTGCACCCTCGTTTTATTGTGAAATCAAACAAGATTACTAATGAAAACATCAAAATACCAAAACCCTGTGAACTCCTACATTGATTTTATTCATTTTGTTAATTTCAGTGAACAGAGCACTACAAAGAAGGCTCTCTTTGCAGCCCTCATAAAAACCATTTATTTCTTCACATAGTTTTCATTTTTTATTGTATTTTTCCTAAAAATATGTTATTAAATCTACTTTGTTTATTCAGTAAACAGTAAACAATTATTGAGTGTCAGAACTATGCTGGGATATAATGAAACTGACATATAAAATCATCCCCATCAAATGAAGGTGAGAGAAAATAAAGATCACTATATGAAAGGTTAGTAATTCTATGACAGACATATTTTATACCAGTTATAATTCTAAACTAGTTTTCATTTTCTTAGCACATAACCTCTCTACAGTGCTTCTTAAACTTTAAGATGTAAGGAATAATCTGAGTAGCATGTTGAAATTGTGATTCCTGGACCCTAGAGAAATTCAGCATGTCTGGGAATCTGCATTTTCACAAAGACCAGGTGTTTGGGGAGTTGGTGACCCTTACCCTTAGACTTCATTTAAAGAAAGAGTTCCTTTGTGACGTTTCCCTTTTGCCGAAACTTTCTTAAGTGAAGGTCCCATAAGGCCTCTTTTCAATCCTCCACCTGTTTATCTTAATGCCATGCTCTCAGGATTTCTAGCTGAGATTTACCAGGTCCATGTGCATCTCATTACCTTGACTTGAAGTAATCCTCCCTAGTGCAGTGCTGACCCTGTGGGAGTCAGTTGTACCTAGTCTGAGAATGACACCACTGACTGTCGCCTCATCCAAAGACTGCATCTAATGGTGCAGCTATCTGGAAGAAGATGAGGATGGAAGGCCCCCTCGTGATATGATAAAAGAATGCTTTTTAAACAAGGTATTAAGTTTAAACACCAGCTAGGAACTGCCTAACTGTAGGGGAGTACTTTACAAATATTAATCATTTAACTCTCATTAACAAATTTATAAAGCAGGTGCTATTATTATGTTCATTTCACAGACTTATCTGACACTAAGGCTCAGTAACTTTCCCAACATCACACAGCTACTAAGTGGTAGAGCAGGGATTTGAACTCAAGTCATCTGGCTCCAGGATCTGGTGGCTGTAATTAATATAAAATGCAGCCTTTCCCTTAGTCAAAGGAACATCCTGTGATCCTTTGGCTACCACCATTCATATCAGAATGACTTACAGTAAGTTACATAAACAAAAAGAAAAAAAACAACAAACAAAAATCATCTCAAAAGGAAAACAAAGCAATGCAAACATTATATAGGATAGTTTTTAGTGTATTTTTAAATCAAAGGTATATTTCAACTTCAAATTACAGGAACACTCTAGCAAAGTAAAAAGAGCCCAGTAGACACATAACAGTATAGGGTAACATATCTCATGTTCTCAGAAGGGAAGATAACAATTCATTTTACAATTTTTTTTTTTCCTGAAATATAGGATCCTCCATTAAGAGCATGAATTTTTGAGTCAGAAAGATAAGGCTTGCAATTCTTACCTGTCATTTACTTGCTTGATGATCTGTGGCAGTTTGCTTACCTTAATTAATTCTCAGCTTCTATGAAATGGACATGCCAATACAGGGTTGGGTGAATATTAAATAAGATAATTATGTGAAGGGCTCGGCAGTGCCGAGAACATTGCAGTCTCTCAGCAATCAGTTCCTATTTACTGGTATTATTATTATTAGCAGTAATTAGTAGTAGTAGTAAATAAATTTAATACTTTTAGTAGAATATATTTAGCCAGAATATTTTTGGTGGAAGGATTATAAAAGTAGAATTGATGGTGAATCTTCCTTTTGACATCATGATTATAAAATGTTTACTTTGTGCCCTTGAGATTCTCTCTTCTGAGAATGGCCCATTTATCTTTACCAGGTGATCAACCCAACACGCCTCAACTGCTAGCCCTGGCCTCACGCCTGCGGGAGAGCGCTGAACTCTTTCAATCAGATGAGATGCGTCCTGCTAATGACCCCAAGGAAAGAGCTCCCATCCGTGTGCGGATGCTGAATGAGGTTCTCCAAGACATGGAGAAGAGCTTCCTGGTGCAGCGGGCACCTCCAGGGTTTTACAGGTAGGATATGTGCTCAAAATTTGTATTTTTATGCCTCTCAATGAAATATTTGTGTTTAATGTTCAGAATATGTACCTTCTGTGAACATAACACTATTTTTTTAATGTAAAGAAATTATTATATCTACAATTTTTTAACAAATTATTTTTCATTTATTTATTTATTTATTTTTGGTGGCATTGGGTCTTCATCGCTGCACACAGGCTTTCGCTAGTTGCAGCAAGCGGGGGCTACTCTTCATTGAGGTGTGCGGGCTTCTCCTTGCTTTGGCCTCTCGTTGCAGAGCATGGGATCTAGGTGTGTGGACTTCAGTAGTTGTGGCATGTGGGCTCAGTAGTTGTGGCATGTGGGCTCAGTAGTTGTGGCTTGTGGGCTCTAGAGCACAGGCTCAGTAGCTGTGGTGCACAGGTTTAGTTGTTCCATGGCATGTGGGATCTTCCCGGACCAGGTCTCGAACCTGTGTCCCCTGCGTTGGCAGGTGAATTCTTAACGACTGTGTCACCAGGGAAGTCCTATATCTACAATTTGAGGAGCATTCTCCTCCTGCAAAGCAAAGTTCAACAGCATAAATAGAGAATAAAGAAAACTTTATTTTTCTTTATACCTGTAAATATTGATATTATCTGTAGATATAATTTATATCTATATGATAATGGTTTAGCAGTATCATATACAAAATGACTAAGATTTTTTTTTACAATTAAAGTCAATATGAATCAAATGTGTTATAGCTACTGAAATACCAAATGGATTTATAGGTTGTACTGCGAGAAATACGCTTTCTTGAATGAGTCAGGAGATAAGTCTATATTATTCTGTCCTAGTAAGTCCACTTCTAGAGCATTGTGTTTAATTCTAGAAACTACATTTTAAGAAGGAGTTAAGTATGTTTAATATTCAGGGGAGAGTGGAATTTGCAGGAATCTTGAAACAACCAGGGGATTAGACATACTTGGTTAGAGGGTCACAATAGAATGATTTGTGAAAACATTTTAACAATTTTAACAGATATTTTAATAAAACAATTTTCACATAGAACAGGGATTCAATTTAGGTTCTTAGAGGATGATACAAATATGTACTTGTTTTTGAGGTTCCGGAAACAGTAGAAATTAAACAAAGAGGGAAAATGGAGTTTAAAAGACAACATGTTTTAAATGTTTTTTTTTTTTTTAATAAGTAACATTTACTGACCACTAAATATGTCTCAGGCACTATGTTAAAGACTCTCCACGCATTAATTAATTTAATCCTGGCAAAACAGCCAATGGATTAGGTACTCTTAGTGTCCCCATCTTATAGATGGAGAAACTGGTGTCAGAAAGGCTAAATGACTGGCCAAAATAATAAAGCAGACTTCAGAGAATATCCTGTCTCTCACTTTACTAAAAATGTTTTTTCTGTTTCTTTTTGAAAAATTTTTATTTTATGTTGGAGTACAGTTGATTAACAATGTTGTATTAGTTTCAGGTGTACAGCAAAGTGATTCAGTTATACATATACATGCATCTATTCTTTTTCAAGTTCTTTACCAATTTAGGTTATTACAGAGTATTGAGCAGCATTCCCTGTGCTATACATTATGTCCTTGTTGGTTATCTGTTTTAAATGTAGCAGTGTGTACATGTCAATCCAAAACAACCATCTATCCCTCCCCCTGACCCTTCACCCAAGCAACCATAAGTTTGTTCTCTAAGTCTGTAAGTCTGTTTGTTTTGTAAATAAGTACATTTGTATCATTTTTTTAAGATTCTGCATATAAGCGATATCATATGATATTTGTCTTTCTCTGTCGTATTTCACTTAGCATGATAATCTCCAGGTTTATCCATGTTGCTGCAAATGGCATTATTTCATTCTCTTTAATGGATGAGTAATATTCCATTGTATATATGTACCACATCTTCTTTATTCATTCCTCTGTTGATGGACATTTAAGTTGCTTCCATGTCTTGGCTATTGTAAACAGTGATGCAATGAACATGGGGTGCATGTATCCTTTCAAACCATAGTTTTCTTCAGATATATACTCAGCAGTTGGATTGTTGGATTGTATGCTGGTTCTGTTTTTAGTTTCTTAAGGAACCTCCATACTGTTCTCTATAGTGGCTGTACCAAATTACATTTCCACCAACAGCGTAGGAGGGTTCCCTTTTCTCCACACCCACTCCAGCATTTATTGTATGTAGACTTTTTGATGATGGCCATTCTGACTGATGTGAGGTGATATATCACTGTTGTTTTGATTTGCATTTCTCAAATAATTAGTGACGTTGAGCATCTTTTCACGTGCCTCTTGCCCACCTGAATGTCTTCTTTGGAGAAATGTCTATTTGGGTGTTCTGCCCATTTTTTTACTGGCTTCTTTGTCTTTTTGATATTGAGCTTCATGAGCTGTTTGTAAATTTTGGAGATTAATCCCTTATCAGTTGCATCGTCTGCAAATATTTTTCTCCCTTTCTGTGGGTTGTCTTTTGTTTTATTTATGGTTTCCCTTGCTGTGCAAAAACTTTTGAGTTTAAATAGAGCCCATTTGTTTATTTTTGTTTTTGTTTCCATTACTCTGGAAGACAGATAGAAAAAAGATACTGCCGTGATTTATGTCAGAGAGTGTTCTATGTTTTCCTCTAAGAGTTTTATAGTATATGGTCTTATATTTAGGTCTTTAAACCATTTTGAATTTATTTTTGTGTATGGTGTTAGAGAATGTTCTAATTTCATTCTTTTTTTTTTTACATTTAGCTGTCCAGTTCTCCAACCACCATTTATTAAAGAAATTGTTGTTTCTCCATTGTATAGTCTTGCCTCATTTGTCATAGATTGATTGACCATAGATCCTGGGTTTTTTTCTGGGATTTCAATCCTATTCCATTAATCTATACTTCTGTTTTGGTGCCAGTACCATACTATTTTGATGACTGTAGCTTTATAGTATAGTCTGCAGACAGGGAGCATGCTTACTCTTGCTCCATTTTTCTTTCTCAAGATTGCTTTGGTTATTCAGGATCATTTGTGTCTCCATACAAATTTTAAGATTTTCTTGTTCTAGTTCTGTGAAAAATGTCATTGGTAATTTGATAAGGATTGCATTGAATCTATAGATTGCCTTGGGTAGTATAGTCATTTTGACAATATTGATTCTTCCAGTCCAAGAACATAGCATATCTTTCCATCTGTTTGTGTCATCTTTGATTTCTTTCATTAGTGTTTTATAGTTTTTGGAGTATAGGTATTTTGCCTCTTCAGGTAGGTTTATTCCTAGGTATTTTTTTCTTTTGGATGTGATGGTAAAGGGGATTGTTTCTTTAATTTCTCCTTCTGATCTTTTGTTCTTAGTGTATAGGAATGCAAGAGATTTCTGTGTATTTATTTTGCCTCCAGCAACTTTATCAAATTCATTGATGAGTTCTAGCAGTTTTCTGGTAGCATCTTTAGAATTGTCTCTGTATAATATCATGTCAACTGCAAAAGGTGACAGTTTTACTTCTTCTTTTCCAGTTTGGATTCCCTTTATTGCTTTCTCTTCTCTGATTGCTGTGGCTAGGACTTCCAAAACTATATGGATAAAAGTTGCAAGAGTGGGCATCTGTGTCTTGTTCCTGATCTTAGAGGAAATGCTTTCAACATTTCAATATTTACTATGATGTTGGCTGTAGGTTTGTCATACATGGCCTTTATTATGTTGAGGTAGGTTCCCTCTATGCCCACCTTCTGGAGAGTTTTTATCATAAATGGGTGTTCAATTTTGTCAAAAGCTTTTTCTGCATCTACTGAGGTGATCATATTATTTTTATTCTTCCATTTTTTGATGTGGTGTATCACACTGATTGATTTGCAGATATTGCAAAAGGCTTGCATCCCTGGAATAAATCCCACTTGATCATGAAGTGTGACCCTTTTAATGTATTGTTGGATTTGGTTTGCTAGTATTTTGTTGAGGATTTTTGTGTCTATCTTCATCAGTGATATTGGCCTGTAATTGTCTCTTTTGTGGTATCTTTGTCTGGTTTTGATATCAGGGTGATGGTGGCCTCGTAGAATGAGTTTGGGAGTATTCCTTCCTCTGTGATTTTTTTGAACAGTTTCAGAAAGATAGATGTTAACTCTTCTCTGAATGTTTGATAAAATTTGCCTGTGAAGCCATCTGGTCCTGGACTTTTGTTTGCGGGGAGTTTTTTCATCGCACTTTCAATTTAATTACTTGTGATTGGTCTGTTCATATTTTCTATTTCTTCCTGGTTCAGTCTTGGGAGATTGTACCTTTCTAGGAATTTGTCCATTTCTTCCAGGTTGTCCATTTTATTGGCATAGAGCTGCTTGTGGTAGTCTCTCCGTGAGAGCCTTTGTATTTCTATGCTGTCTGTTGTAACCTCTTGTTCATTTCTAATTATATTGATTTGTATCCTCTCCCTTTTTTAATTGATGAGTCTGGCTAAAGGTTTATCGATTTTGTTTATCTCTTCAAAGAACCAGCTTTTAGTTTCATTGATCTTTTCTATTGTTTTCTTTGTCTCTATTGCATTTATTTTGGCTCTGATCTTTATGATTTCTTTCCTTCTACTAACTTTGGGTTTTGTTTGTTCTTCTTTTCTAGTTGCTTTAGGTGTAAAGTTAGTTCGGTGGTTTATTTGAGATTTTTCTTATTTCCTGAGGTAAGATTGTATTGCTATAAACTTCCCTCTTAGAATTGCTATTTCTGTGACCCTTAGGTTTTGGATCATCGTGCTTTCATTTTCATTTGTCTCTAGGTATTGTTTGATTTCCTCTTTGATTTCTTCAGTGATCCATTGGTTGTTTAATAGCATATTGTTTATCCTCCACATGTTTGTGGTTTTTACAGTTATTTTCTGGTAGTTGCTTTCTAATCTCATAGTTTTGTGGTTGGAAAAGATGCTTCATATGATTCAATTTTCTTAAATTTACTCAGGCTCGCTTTGTGGGCCAGCCCTTGATCAGTCCTGGAGAATGTTCCATGTGCATTTGAGAAGAATGTGTATTCTGCTGCTTTTGGATGGAATGCTCTATAACTATCAATTAACTGCAATTGGTATAATGTGTCATTCAATGCCTGTGTTTCCTTATTGATTTTCTGTCTGGATGATCTGTCCACTGATGAAAGTGGGGTATTAAAGTCCATTATTGTGTTACTGTCAATTTCTCCTTTTATGGCTCTTAGTGTTTTCCTTACCTATTGATGTGCTCCAATGTTGTGCATATATATTTAAAATTGTTATATCTTTTTCTTGGATTGATCCCTTGATCGTTATGTAGTGTCCTAATGTCCTTCTTTGTGTGTTTTAACAGTTTATTTTAAAGCCTTTTTTTTCTGATATGAGCATTGCTATTCCAGCTCTCTTTTGATCTCTATTTGCACTGAATAGCTTTACATCACCTCACTTTCAGTCTGTATGTGTCCCTAGATATCAAGTGGGTCTCTTATAGACAGCATATATATGGGTCTTATTTTTGTATCCATTCAGCTAGTCTACGTCTTTGGGTTGGGGCATTTGATCTGTTTATGTTTAAGGTAATTATTGATATGTATATTCTTACTGCCATTTTGTTAATTGTTTTGGATATGATTTTGTAGGTGTTTTTTGTTGTCTTGTGATTTGATGCCTAACTTTAGTGTTGTGTTTGGATTCCTTTTTCTTTTGTGTGTGTATATCTATTGTAGATTTTTGATTTGCAGTTACCAGAAGGTTTTGATATATAAGTCTATATATAAACAGGATTAAGTTGCTGTTCTTTTAATTTCAAATGCATTTTCAATGTCCTGCATTTGTGCTCTCCTCTTCACACAATTGCTTCTTTTGATATATATGTGTGTAGATGATTTCCTACCTTTACTGTATTATTGCCTTTTCCATTTGTAATTTTGTTTCTGATTATGGCCTTTTCTTTTCTGCTTAGAGAAATTCCTTTAGCATTTGTTGCAAAGCTGGTCTGTTGGTGCTGAATTCTCTTAGCTCTTTCTTATCTGTTAATCTTTCTCTTCTCTTGATTTTGCTGTCAAAACTGAATGAGTGCCTTGCTGGGTAGAGTATTCTTGGTTGTAGCTTCTTCCCTTTCATTACTTTAAATATATCATGCCACTCCTTGCTTGCCTGTGGAGTTTCTGCTGAGAAATCTGCTGATAATCTTATGGGAATTCACTTGTATGTTATTTGTTGTTTTCCCTTGTTGCTTTTAATATTTTTTCTTTGTCTTTAAATTTTGTCAGTTTGATTACTAGATGTCTTGGTGTGTTCCTCCTTGGGTTTATCCTGTCTGGGACTCCCTGTGCTTCCTGGACTTGGGTGACTGTTTTCTTTCCCATGTTAGGGAAGTTTTTAACTATTACCTCTTCAAGTATTTTCTCAGTTCCTTTCTCTCTCTCTTCTCCTTCTGGGACCTCTATAATGCAAATGTTCTTGCATTTAATGTCATCCCAGAGGTCTTTTAGGAGGTCTTCATTTCTTTTCATTCTTTTTTCTTTATTCTGTTCTGAGGCAGTGATTTCCACCATTCTGTCTTCCAGCTCACTTATCCAGTCTTCTGCCTCAGTTATTCTGCTATTGATTCCTTCCAGTGTGTTTTTCATTTCAATTATTGTATTGCTCATCTCTGTTTGTTTGTTATTTAGTTCTTCTAGGTCTTTGTTAAACATTTCTTGTATCTTCTTGATCCGTGCCTCCATTCTTTTTTTGAGATCTTGGATCATCTTTACTATCATTACACTGAATTCTTTTTGGGTAGATTGTCTATCTATCTCCACTTCACTTCATTGTTCTTCTGGGGTTTTGTCTTGTTGCTTTGTCTGGGAGATATTTCTCTGCCATCTCATTTTGTCTAACTTTCTGTGTGATTGTGGTTTCTGTTCCACAGGCTGCCAGGTTGTAGTTGCTTCTACTGTGTGCCCCCTGGTGGATGAGCCTGTCTAAGAGGCTTGTGCAGGCTTCCTGCTTGGAGGGAGTGGTCCCTGCTCACTGGGTTGATAATTAGGTCATGAGGGCAGAACCCTCATTAATGGGATTAGCACTCTTATAAAAGAGACCCCTGAGAGCTCCCTCATCCCTACTGCCATGTGAGGACAGAGCCATCTATAGACCATGAAGCAAGCCTTCACCAGACACATAATCTGCCTGCACCTTGATCTTGGACTTCCCACCCTCTAGAACTGTGAGAAATAAATTTGTGTTGTTTACAAGTCAGTCACTCAGTCTATCGCATTTCCTTGTAGCAGCCCAAACTGACTAAGGCAGGGAGCATTACCAGGGGAGGATAGTGTGAAGAGAGACAAAAAGTAGAGGTTGTGTGTGGTGTGCTGAGGAGTGAAGCACAGGAAGTGGAATTGTTTGAATGGTTATTTAGTTAATGATTATGGAGAGGTAGGAAGGAATCAAGTTACAGAGTTCCATTAGTGCTCTGTTGAGAGGTTTGGAATTTAGTTATTTTTTACACAAAAGAAGCCATGAAGAAATTTGTGTTAGATTTACCTGGTGCTCCAGATAGGGTGCTCTGGAGTTGGGAAGTCAGGGAGACTACAGGTGTAAAAATGGTATGGAATGCTGAGAACATGATTTGGCACATTGGGGTCAGGAACGAAGAGCAAAGAGCAAATTTGGGAGATTGGTATTAAGGAAGAATTGAAGAATTTAGCAAACAAGAGGTTCGAATCTTATTTTGGGATTTTTTTTTTTTAGGGTTCGCGTGGAGCTAGGCAAATGAAGCATGGTTTAGTAGTGGAAAGAGTCTCCTCTCTGCCCATTTCTCCAGGCAGTTGGTTAAGGCACTCAGTATCTCTGGTTTTCCATGTAATTGTATGATAATCTGTTGATAATAATTTCTATCTGAAGTCCATTCTAGCTCTAAAAATCGGATTCAATGCATATCCACTGCATTAAGCTTCACAACCTCTACAGTCAAGGGAGATTCTTCTAATCCTGAGGGAGGGGACCAAGAAAGAGCACAATAATAGACTGCAATGGTGCAATGAAAAGCTGCAAAGGGCTCCAGATGTACTGAGCTTAGTAGGCAGTGGAGAGCAGATGCAATGATATATATGATCAGGGACTATTCATGATAGTGATAGTGAAAGTGAAAGTATGTTGTTGAAAACAAAACATTGCAAAAATATTACTACTATCAAAATTCAGCAGTGTAAAATCTAAATCATTGCCCCTGAGTAGGGAGGGGATTATGTATCAATATTTCCTTAAGTATTCTGAATTTCCTCTCTCTCCTTCCTTTACTATGATTCTAATATGTACTTCTCTACTGCTTCCAAGCGACTGACATATCTGCAGATGAGATCTTGTGGCATCTGTGTTTTGTTGTTGGCTTCGTTTTAACTCCCTATAGTTATTACTGTGCAAAGGCAGAGTAAGCAGTATGACCCAGTGACCTATGACTTCTCCACTAAAATATATATTTGTAAAAAATATTTTAGGTTTAGAGAAAAATTGAGCAGAAAGCACAGAGAGTTCCAATATAACCCTTTACACACACATACACACACACACAGTCCCCTCATCTCCCAACACATAGTTCCCCTATTATTAACATCTTACATTAGCTTAATATGTTTGTTATAGTTGATGAGCCACTATTGATGCATTATTAACTAAAGAGTCCACAGTTTATGCTAGGGTTTACTTTTTGTTTTTTACATTCTATGGATTTTTGACAAGTGTATAATAGCATGTATCCACCATTTCAGTATCACTGCCCTAAAAAAAATCTGTGCTCCACCTCTCCATCTTTCCCTCTCTCCTCCCTGAGCCTCTGGCCTTTTTACTATGTCCACAGTTTTGCCTTTTCAAGAATGTCATACAGTTTGAATCATACAGCATATAACTTTTTCATATGGGCCTCATCACTTAGCAATCTGAAATTGTTTCCTCCATATTAATTTCTTTTTATCACTGAATAATATTCCATTGCACAGATGTACCAGTTTGTTTATCCATCTACCTATGGAAAGACACTTTAGTTGTTTTCAAATTTTCACAATTATGAACAAAGCTTTTACATACATTTGTGGACAGGTTCTTGTGTGGATGTACATTTTCAATTCATTTGGGTAAATACCAAGGAGCACAACTGCTGGATCATATGATAAACCTATGTATAGTTTTGCAAGAAACTGCCAAACTGTCTCCCAAAGTGGCTATACCATTTTGCAGTCCCACTAGCAGTAAATAAGGTTTTTGGTTGCTCCACATCTTTGTCAGCATTTTCTCTTGTCAGTACTGTTACATCATCATTTTTTAATTTGCAATCCTCTAATGACATATGATGTTGAACATCATTTTATGTACTTTTTATCTGTATATCTTCTTTGGTGAGGTGTTTGTTCAGATCTTTTCCCTATCTTTTAAATTGAATTGTTTTCTTATTATTGAGTTTTAAGAGCTCTTTTTATATTTTGGATGCCAATCCTTTATCAGATATGAATATTGCAAATATTTTCTTAAGCATGCCTGTTGTAGAGCAGAAGTTTTAATTTAATTAAATCCAACCTTTTTTTTTCATGGATTGTGCTTATGTGTTGTATCTAAAAATCCATCAAACCTAAGGTCACCTAGATTTTTCTCCTATGTTGTCTTCTAGGTGTTTTATAGTTTGGTATTTTATATTTAGGTCACTGATCCATTTCCCGTTAATTTTTGTGAAAGGTAGGTATAAAAGGTCACTGTCTAGATTCATTATTTTTGCATGTGGATATCTTGTGCTGGCACCATTTGTCAAAAAGGCTATTCTTTCTCATTGAATTGCCTTTCCTCTTTTGCCATACAATTTGCTTTTAGATTTTTTTCTTGGGTTAAGATTTAGGAGTGGAACTGCTGATTATGTGGTGAAACAGGAAGGTTGGAGAGGGGTGAAATTTCTCTCCCCAAGCTGGGATAATATTGCAGTATTGCTCTTTGACAAAATCTTTCCTCTGGAGAGTAGGCCTTTGTGATAGAGAAGATCCTGGAAGGGTTTCCTGATGGCTCCTCTTCCTCTTCCCCTGCCACAGCCCTCAGGTGATTTTTCTCAGTTCCTCAAGTGATTTAGAATACCTCTACCATGGACAGAGATAAGATGGAAGAATAGAAAGACATGAGGTCACCTCTTCTTATGAAAACTTGAAAATCACAACTAACTAACTGCTGAAAAACAATAAAAAAAAAAAAACAAAAAAAACAGGTGGAATCTACCAAAAAAGATATCCTACATCCAAAGAAAGACAAAGAAAGAAGCCACACGAGATGGTAGGAGGGGCTTAATTGCAATAAAATAAAATCCCATACCCACCAGGTGGGTGACCCCACAAAGTGGAAAATAATTATACCACAGAGTTCTCCCACAGGAGTGAAAGTTCTGAGCCCCATGTCAGGCTCTCCAGCCTGGGGGTCTGGCAATGGGAGGAGGAGCTCCCAGAGAATCTGGCTATGAAGGCCAGTGGGGTTTGATTGCATGAATTCCACAGGACTGGGAGAAACAGAAACTCCACGCTTGGAGGGTGCATACAGGGTCTTCTGCACACCAGGACCCAGGGAAAAAAGCAGTGACCTCATAAAAGCCTGGACCAGACCTACTTGCTAGTATCAGAGTGTCTCCTCAGAGGTGGGGGCATTAAATGCACCAACAGTCTCAGTATAGGGGTTCCAGAGGAGGAGAGAGAGAGAAAAGATCTGAGAAAATATTTGAAGATAGATATAATAGCTAAAATCTTCCCCAACATGGGAAAGGAAACAGTCACTGAAGTCCAGGATGCATATGGAGTCCCAGGCATGATAAACCCAAGGAGAAACAAACATGCCAAGATACATAGTAATCAAATTGACAAAAATTAAAGACAAAGGAAAAATATTAAAAGCAACAAGGGAAAAGCAACAAATAACATACAAGGGAATTCCTGTGAGATTCTCAGCAGAAACTGCAGGCCAGCAGGGAGTAGCATGATATATTTAAAGTGATGATGAAAGGGAAGAAGCTGCAACAAAGAATACTCTGCTGAGCAAGGCTTTCATTTAGTTTTGAAGGAGAAATCAAAACTTTTACAGACAAGCAAAAGCTAAGAGAATTCAGCACTGACAGACCAGCTTTGCAACAAATGCTAAAGGAATTTCTCCAGGGAGAAAAGGCCACAACTAGAATCAAGAAAATTATAAATGGAAAAGCTCACTAGTAAAGGCAAACATACAGTATACTGTAAGGTCGGAAATCATCTGCACACAAATAATATTATATCAAAACCAGCAGTTGTACAAAGAGGAGACCACAAATTCAGGACACTGGAAATACATTTGAAATTAAAAGACCAGCAACTAAAAACAATCTTGTTTATATATAGACATCTGTATCAAAACCTCATGGTAACTGTAAGCTGAAGATCTATAATAGATACACAACATACAAAAGAAAAAGGAATCCAAACACAACACTAAAGTTAGTCATCAAATCACATGAGGAAAAAAAGAGGAAGGGAAGAAAAAACACTTATAAAAGCCTATCCAAAACAATTAACAAAATGGCAGTAAGAACATACATATCGATAATTACCTTAAAAGTAAATGGATTAAATGCTCCAACCAAGACTAGACTAGTTGAATGGATGCAAAAACAAGACCCATATATATGCTGTCTACAAGAGACCCACTTCAGACTTAGGGACACATACAAACTGAAAGTGAGGGGTTGGAAAAACATATTCCATGCAAGTGGAAACAAAAAGAAAGCTGGAATAGCAATGCTCATATCAGAAAAAACAGGCTTTAACATAAAGACTGTTACAATACACAAAGCAGGACACTACATGATGATCAGGGTATCAATCTAAGAAAAAGATATAAAAATTGTTAATATATATGCACCCAACATAGTATTTACCTTATATATTGAGATTCTCCAAGTTGCCATACAAGGATAAATCGACAGTAACACAGTAATAGTGGGGGACTTTAACACCCTACTTTTCATCAATGGACAGATCATCCAGACAGAAAATCAATAAGGAAACATAGGCCTTGAATGACACATTAGTTCAAATGGACTTAACTGATATTCATAGAGCATTCCATCCAAAAGTAGCAGAATACACATTCTTCTCAAGTGCACATGGAACATTCTCCAGGATTGATCACGAGCTGGCCCACAAAGCAAGCCTTGGTAAATTTAAGAAAATTGAAATCATATGAAGCATCTTTTCTGCCCACAAAGCTATGAGATTAGAAAGCAACTACCAGAAAAGAAACTGTAAAAACCACAAACATGTGGAGGCTAAACAATATGCTATTAAACAACCAATGGATCGCTGAAGAAATCAAAGAGGAAATCAAAAAATACCTAAAGACAAATGAAAATGAAAGCACGATGATCCAAAACCTAAGGGTCACAGCAAAAGCAGTTCTCAGAGGGAAGTTTATAGCAATACAATCTTACCTCAGGAAATAAGAAAAATCTCAAATAAGCCACCAAACTAACTTTACACCTAAAGCAACTAGAAAAGAAGAAACAAAACCCAAAGTTAGTAGAAGGAAAGAAATCATAAAGATCAGAGCAGAAATAAATGCAGTAGTGACAAAGAAAACAACAGAAAAGATCAATGAAACTAAAAGCTGGTACTTTGAAAAGATTAACAAAATTGATAAACCTTTAGCCAGACTCATCAAGAAAAAAAGGGAGAGGATTCAAATCAATAAAATAGAAATGAACAAGGAGAAGTTACAACGAACACAGAAATACAAAGGCTCAGGAGAGACTACCACAAGCAACACTATGCCAATAAAATGGACAACCTAGAAGATATGGACAAATTCTTAGAAAGGTACAATCTCCCAAGACTGAGCCAGGAAGAAGTAGAAAATATGAACAGACCAATTATAAATAATGAAACTGAATCTGTGATTAAAAACCTCTCAACAAACAAAAGTCCAGGACCAGATGGCTTCACAGGCAAATTTTATCAAACATTGAAGAAGAGTTAACGTCTATCCTTCTGAAACTATTCCAAAAAATCACAGAGGAAGGAACACTCCCAAACTGATTCTATAAGGCCACCATCACCTCAATACCAAAACCAGACAAAAATACCACAAAAAAAGGCAATTACAGGCCAATATCACTGATGAACATAGACACAAAAATCCTCAACAAAATACTAGCAAACTGAATCCAACAATACATTAAAAGGATCATACTACATGATCATGTGGGATTTATCCCAGAGATGCAAGCATTTTTCAATATCTGTAAATCAATCAGTGTGATACAACACCTCAACAAATTGAAGAATAAAAACAATATGATTATCTCAGTGGATGCAGAAAAACCTTTTGACAGAATTCCACACCCACTTATGATAAAAACTCTCCAGAAAGTAGGCATAGAGGGAACATACCTCAACATAATAAAGGCCAGATATGACAAACCTATAGCTAACATCATACTCAACAGTGAAAAGCTGAACACATTCCCTCTAAGATCAGGAACAAGATGAGGATGTCCGCTGTTGCGACTTTTATTCAACATAGTTTTGGAAGTCCTAGCCATGGCAATCAGAGAAGAAATAGAAATAAATGGAATCCAAACTGGAAAAGAAGAAGTAAAACTGTCACTTTTTGCAGATGACATGATACTATACATAGACGATCCTAAAGACGCTACCCAAAAACTACTAGATCTCATCAATGAATTTGGTAAAGTTGCAGGATATGAAATTAACACACAAAATCTATTGCATTTCTTGACCAGCAAGGGCTTAATTTCCAAAATATACAAACAGCTCATACAGCTCAACAACAAAAATAAACAACCCAATCAAAAAATGTACAGAAGACCTAAAGAGACACTTCTCCAAAGAAGAGATACAGATGGCCAAGAGGCACATGAAAATATACTCAACATTGCTAATCATTAGAGAAATGCAAATCAAGACAACAATGAGGTATCACCTCACACTAGTGAGAATGGCCATCACCAAAAAGTCTACAAAAATAAATGCTGGAGAGGGTATGAACAAAAGGGAACCCTCCTACACTGTTACTGGGAATGTAACTTGGTACAGCCACTATGGAGAACATTATGGAAGTTCCTTAAAAAACTAAAAATAGAGCTACCATATGATCCAGCAGTCCCACTCCTGGGCATATATCTGGAGAAAACCATGTTTCGAAAGGATACATGCACCACCACAGTGTTCATTGCAGCACTATTTACAATAGCCAAGGCATGGAAGCAACCTAAATATCCATCGACAGGGGAATAGATAAAGAAGATGTGGTATATATATATATAATGGAATATTACTCAGCCATTTAAAAGAATGAAATAGTGCCATTTGCAGCCACATGGATGGACCTGGAGATTATCATACTAAGTGAAGTAAGTTAGACAGAGAAAGACAAATATCATGATGCCACGTATACACAGAATCTAAAAAAAAGTAAAAAAAAAAGTAAAAATGTACTTATTTACAAAACAGAAACAGACTCACAAACTTAGAGAAAGAACTTATGGTTACCAGGGTAGAAAGGTGGTGGGAAGTGATAGATTGGGAATTTGGAACTGACATATATACACTGCTATATTTAAAACAGATAACCAACAAGGACCTACTGTATAGCACAGGGAACTCTGCTCAATATTCTGTAATAACCTAAATAGGAAAAGAACTTGAAAAAGACTAGATACATGTGTATGTATAACTGAATCACTTTGCTGTACACCTGAAATTAACACACATTGTTAATCAACTATGGTCCAATATAAAATAATTTTTTTAAATTTGCTTTTAATATTGCCTTTTACTCTCAGCAGGTCACTGGTCAATAGTAGAATAGCTTTCTGAATTAAGAACACCATGTGACAATACTATTGTAGGAAGACCACTGGATCTTGGATTTGTAAAAGTGGGAAGGGGGTTTGAATATGAACACTAGTCTTTTACTACTGACTTGTCTTGGAGAAAGCTAACTAGCAACTCAGAGTCAGTTTCTCATCTGTAAAATAGAAACTCTTAAAGGACTATTAATATGACAATAAATTTAGAAAAGATATTAGTATAAAGTTTGATAACAGGATAATATGTGAGAAGATAATTTATAAGCTATAGAATCCCATACAAATATTACAAAATAAAAGTAATACTTGTATACCATTCTGCTGTTTTTACTTAGCCTCTGATAATGTTCTAGATGTCAAAGCTGCTTCCCCACACCTCTCTTAACCAAGGAAGATATATTTTAAAATCCAGTGACACGAGTTATTTTTCCCCAGGGTCACTGCAGTGACCTATTTCCTTCATTTTTAATTTTCAGTATACACTCCTTTCCCTTATACATTTGCTAAAAGCCTGCCTATTGAGTGGTTGCAACATCCCATAGAAAATAAAGTGTTGTAGGTAAATGGAATTAAACGTGCAATTTTTTTAAAAAGAGTCATTATAATATTTAAATAGCATTATATTCTGAAATAAATGTGGGCACTCTAAATGACAAACCTTTTCCAGTAGGAAAGCCTTTCCTCAAACCATATTCTTTAAGTGTTCAGGAAACCCCATAGCAAACATCATAGTTTTCTGAGACAGATTCTCTCACATTTTAAGTTTTGAAGTTTGGACCACTTTTTAGATTTTGGCACCAACCGTTTCATGCTTGAAATTTAATAGGTTATGAATATGCATTCTTCCTAGCATATTTTAGCAAATTTCAGCAAAATCCTGGTCTTGTCACTGATTGTTGCTATGCTTAAGGGCATGAGTCCTAAAGGCTGTTGTTGTAACTGTGTATCTCCTTTCTTCAAGCACCCCTATACCAGCGTAGAAAGTCTTAAAAATGGGAGAGCACTGATTATTGCCATCTTCTTCATTTAAAGTGTCTGGACTAAACTGCTGAGACATAGAAAGATCTTTGATTTTAAACTTTTAGTGCACCAGTAGAAAATCATGGGATATTAACATTGCTCTCATCAAAAAGATGATTGGCAAAGGTTTTCTATTTATAGGCAACTCCAATATATGAGTGCAAAATGTAGCAACACAACCGTACATTTATACGCTGGAATAAATCATCTGCATAAAATCCCATGTTTAGTCTCTCTGCACATATAAAGAGACAGCAGTTAAATAGTAAAGCTAATAAAGGTTTCCCTCCCTCCCTCCCCATTATGGTTACACGCATACACACACACACACACACACACACACACACACACACACTGCTGCACTATTAACTGGGGTTAGGTGGGGTTATCAGGTAATTTTACCAAAGGATAGGAAATTTGGTGTGGCTCTGGGGAGCAGAATTAGAAATTCACCCATTGCATTTGTCTTGCAGTGGTTTTGATTTGAGGGGGTGGGGAACTGAGAAGGAAGCCAACATGAGCTAGTGTTTAATGCGGGCTGCTAAGTAGAAATGAGACTCTGGGAAAGTGAACATACTCAAGAACCACCATTCAAAATAAATTAAAGGCTAATTATTATCTTTAAAACAAAACTATTGGTTATGCTGCAGTATTGTCCTGTTCTTTCTAAATACATGGTATTTCAGCTACACCGTGGTTAGGGTCTATCTAAGCAACTACGTTTTTAATATTGCTTTGAGAAGATGCTTCTGTGTGCTAAACAATGGCTTTAATCGGGAGTTTGGGGAACACACCCATTTGTAATTTGAATGGCAGTGTGTGCATGTGTGCGGGTCTCTGGCTTCATGTCCTTAAGAAAGCAGGTTCATAATAAAGGATGTCCTTTCCAAGATAGCTGGAATGGCCTTGTGGAAAGTTCAGAGGATAGTTTCAAGCCAATCCATGCCAAGACAATTTTTTGTTAGCATCCTTGAAAGCAGGAAAATAGCAATGTAAATATCAAGATGCTGCTGGCTTGAGCCAAGAATAAACAGAGCAAGTAATCCATTAAAAGTACTTTTCAAACACATAAGCTCCCCAAACTTTGCTTTTGAAAGATATTAGAACTGGTTTACACTTAGGCAATCAATGACATTAGACAAAACTATTGAAAAACACATTTCTCAGTGACTCTATGATCAGGTTTCCAGCTACTCCATACATGCAGTTGATTTTAAGAATTTTAAGATGTTGAGAGACCCAAACCCCCCAAAAACATTTCAGAATAACATTGATCTCATTATACAGTTTTCATGGTGTTTAAATTAGAGTTAGTTATATAAGTACTAACAGAACCTCATGTTCAGTGTTTGATTGGGATAATAACTACTTTGTTCCGGTTGTACTTTTTCTTTCAGTGAGGTGTGGGTGGTCTGAATGGCACTAAAATCCTACCATTGTTTCTCTTGTCATTAATTCTATCAGCAACGCCTTTCTTTAGACTATGAAAAAAATAACTAGTGATTAAGAATTACCATAATGGTTTTAAAATAATAGTGGCTACTTACACAAAAGAATCTATGTATGAATACAGTTTGATAATCTACACAATGTAAAATTTCTAAAAGAGGGTTGAAGACCTGGCTCATATGCAAAATTATTATAATGCTGATCATTATATACATCCCCTTTTACCCTTTTATGAATAAATATATGTACTAGCTTTGTAATTATGTATCCCTTTACATATTTTTAAAGTTTCTACTACAAGGAGCGAAAGAAAAAGGACTACCAAATTTTAAAAGAAACCAAATTAATATACTGGAATTCCAGCCTTTTTTTCAATAGCTTATTTTGTTATTATTAAAACAAAGAGCATATCCCATTGTGACAGATAACGTTCCCTGAAATTTGATTAGACATTGAAACACTTGTTTAAAAAATTTCGGTTGACAACGACCACCTTATCAGGCTAATTAGTCTGAGATCCAGTCTGCTAATATCAAAATAGAAATCCATGTGTGCCCAACTGTTTGGATTTTATAAAAAATATCTCTTTCAGGTTTGAGGTTTCCTTCCATCTAAAGTGAGAAAAATTTACTGTTGTCATATTTATAAGTTAAGACACATTGCCAGTCTGAGGATGATTTGTAACTTTATGGTGTACTTAATAATGTTAAGACTAATAGTAGTAGCAGTACTTTTCACAGAAGAGGATTTACCTTGTACCAGGCACTATGCTGTACATTTTCATATATTATCTCTAATCCATCTAACAAAATTGCAAGATTGGTCTTATTATCCCCTTTATACAGTTAACACATTATTGACCTGGGGATTTTTGCAGAAACCAATGGCTGCGGCCTTAATACATCTCCGGTCAAAAATGTGTTAAGAAAACTGAAGCTTAGGAAAGGTTAATGTGTGGCAGAAAAGGGATTTGAGCCTGGCTTTTTTTTTAATCTAAAAGCGTTGCTCCTTCTACTAGACAGTACTGCTTGTGTTTGATCCAAATTATCCCCGGTCTGCTCAGAAGTCACCAATAAATTTAGTTAGATTTTGGTGCAAATGTAGCCTCATATGAAATAAATTCAATTTTTATAAAGACTTAAGTTTCATTTGTTCTACATTTGCAGAAGTATATCCCCTAACCCTAATGGTTGTCAAAGCACATTTGTTAGGCACCAAATTTATCCCTACTTCTGGAAAAAAAAGATAGGCCCTATTGTCCTGAATTAATAAAATTATCTTGTCCCAAAATGTTGCCTACCCTTTCATGTTTCCATAAATCTTAGATACAATTAAAAGAAGAGGGACTTTTGTCTGCTAAATCTCATATATCATAGTTAGAAATGTTTTTACATAAACAACAGTGCAGTATAGCGGAGGAATCACTAGAATGGGAATTTAGAGATATGGGTTTCGATCTAAAAGAGCTACTGATCACATAATCCTACAAGTCACTTAAACTTCCATAACATTCACTATTTTAATCAATTAAGTAAAAAAAAATAAATAAACTGGCAGATCTCTAAGATAATGGAAATATTAGTTGAGGAAGTATTTATGATTCTGATTTCTTTTAAAAACAATTTTTGGGACTTCCCTGGTGGTGCAGTGGTTAAGAATCTGCCTGCCAATGCAGGGGATTCCCCCTGGTTCAAGCCCTGGTCCAGGAAGATCCCACACGCCACGGAGCAACTAAGCCCATGCGCCACAACTACTGATCCTGCGCTCTAGAGCCTGCGAGCCACAACTACTGAGCCCATGTGCCACAACTACTGAAGCCTGCATGCCTAGAGCCTCTGCTCTGCAACGAGTGGCCACTGCAATGAGAAGCCTATGCACCACAAGAAAGAGTAGCCCCCGCTCACTGCAATTAGAGAAAGTACTTGTGCAGCAACGAAGACCC
The DNA here is from genome assembly GCF_000442215.2 of Lipotes vexillifer. NCBI lineage: Eukaryota > Metazoa > Chordata > Mammalia > Artiodactyla > Lipotidae > Lipotes > Lipotes vexillifer. The sequence continues at coordinate 1,303,964 of NW_006782062.1, forward strand.
AATGCAGCCAAAAATAAATAAATAAATTTATTTAAATAAATAAATAATAAAATAATTTTTGAAATAATTATTTCAATGAGGGAAAAAATAACAAAATCTAGATTCTCCATGAAACCGTGTTAAACATTTTAGCACTTGTTTCTCTCTCCTTTACCTATCACCTATTTTATCTATCATCAGTACAACATATTTTATCATTCCATATGTATAAATATCTTGCTGATTTAATATGACTCAAGGAGAATTAAGAGAGAGAATCATGGCTAATACTTTCTTTGTACCTACTGAAACACTAAACATTTTATTTCACTACATAACAAAACTAAAATATCAGTACCTGATTGCTGTATAGATCATATGTTTAGTGGGTCAAATGCTCAGGAATTATTTTGTATTTGCCAATAACTAGATTGTAAGTAGAAACATTTTCTTCTTATGGTAAGTAGGTAGATCTTTATACCACACATACACACAAAATATGGAGCAGGTATAGCATATTGAGAAGCACATATAGAAAAAAGTGAGACCCTATAGACATGATTCTGTAAAGCACATATTTAGTCCTGAACCCAACCCCAGTGGAATCTTGTTCAGAGGAAAGCTTACATAAGTTACTCTAGTTGAGGATGAAAGGGACACAGATGTCCCTCCTTCCCCATGGTCACCTCAAGGGCCTTCATGATTTTCCCACCCATTACTTTTAGTGTGCTTCTTATCCAGTCGGCTTACTAAGATTGCAAGGCTACATTTTTAACTGATGAAAAAACAAAAAAAGTGGGAAGGGCTGTGAATATACAACCATACTGAGATTACATCAACTTGAAAATTTATAAAGATTTTTAAGAATGAGATGAGAATTCCTTACCCTAGAATCTCTAATTAGAACAAGATATAATATATAGTTTAATATATAATTGATGTAACCCTAACTAGACAATACAACAAACCCTCAAATTACATATGTTGGGATTCTAGTATTTCCTTCAAATCTATCTTTATTAGACAAGTTTCACTGAGAAAACTAGAAGGCAATAAAGGTATTCAAAGTAGGAATAGTCTAAATAGAGAGAATTTGATGTTTGCGTGTCCATTGGAAGTTTTGGAGATGTAAAGATGAAGGAAGTTTCCTTTGTGATTTATGAAATCAAGAATTACCAGAACTGAAAGAAATCCTTCAGTAACAGTCCAGATACTTGCAGCTTTCAAGCAGGCAATTTTAGGAGCACTCTGGAAAACTCTGTGAATCTTATGTCTGCCATCCACCTACCTGCCTCCCTGCCACCACTGTTAGAAAGTAGTTTCACATCCTCTTCTGCCTTCCAAATCCTGTGATGATTGATTTAACTTGTGTACCCTTTTCTGTGCTTTGAAAGCATTTGCTGACCCCTTTATTCAGAAAAATCAACTTGGTCCTTTATGCTGTTCTCTCTAGATCTTAAATGAGCTGGGATCTACATTATACTGCAATTGGTGGTGATGGCCACAGTGGAGGTATAGCCCAGGTTTTATTGGGAGTGTTCAATTTATAATACATTTTTCTGTCAAGCAAAGATTAAAGACTCAAGGATACTCCCTATAAGAATTTTAAAAATTAAAATACTAATCATGTGTCAGGCATTTAATACACTTGGTGCCTATCTCTCATCTTCAAAACAATGCACATAATAATTGTTGGAGCTGGGAGTTTTACCCAGGGCTTTCTGGCTTTAAAACCCTTTCTCATTTACTCTGACATTCTCTCCAAGAGTATTTATGGAAGATTCAATTTTTTCTGTGGTGCACTCTATACATTTTTACTAATCTGTCAGTCATTCATCCAGGTAGATATTTTCCCCATTTTGCAGATAAGGGCTCTAAAGTTCAGAAAAATTAAATTTTTCCCCAAAGTTCCCAGAGATGGTAAATGCCACAAATTAGTAAGTAATAAAACCTAGTTGCAGCCTTTCTGAATTTTATTTTTAAATGAAATTCATGACCACATTTGTAGTAGCCTCACAGACAAGATAAAAAGGAGATTAAAAAAAAAGTCAAGGTGAATAAAATAATCCTATCTCAACCCAGTAAAGAGAAGCAAAAGCAGAATATATATTATCTCATGAAAAATAGTTATTTAATCCTTTGCCACTACTCAGACCTCGGTTGTAGGACTGATGCCTATGGGTTGGGTGACACTTTATTTCTTGTAGCTCCTTTGATTTTTGTGTTAATTTTACTGTTTTTCTTATCTGTGAGTTAGAAGTCAGTGCCACATTTTCAAAATATTTATCTAGGATTACTACTGATTACATTACATTAATTAATTCAGCAAATACTTAGTGTCTACCAAATGCCAGAACTATGCGAGGTACTCAGAACAGTGCTCAAAAATGTAAATATTGACCTTACCTTGTGGACTTTACCCTTTAGTGGGGAGAAAGAGAATAAGCAAACAATGAAATAAATATGTAATTACAAATTTTATAAGTGTGTAGAAGTAAAGAAACAGGACTTTTTCTTTTAAGGTGTCCAAATTGATTGGGGGAGAGCAATATGGGTTGAGATTAGAATTAGACAAGGGCATAGAATCATGAAGAAGAGGGTGAGATGTTATTTTCAGTACATTTTAAATCTGATTCTACGCACAGGGTAACAATTCAACCATCCATCTATTCTTCATCCATCCATCCTTGTCTGCAATGTGGAGAAGGAATTGTAGAAGTAATGAAAGAAGTGAAGAGATTAAAAATGATGTGATACAAAAATAAACTCAAACTGGCTTAAAGACTTAAATATAGGACATGACAATATAAAACTCCTAGAAGAGAACATAAGCAAAACATTCTCTGACATAAATTGTACCAATATTTTCTTAGGTCATTCTCCCAAGACAATAGAAATAAAGGCAAAATAAACAAATGGGACCTAATCAAACTTACAAGCTTTTGTACAGAAAGAAAAAAAAAAATGAAAAGACAACCTATGGACTGGGAGAAAATATTTGTAAATGATGCAACCAACGAGGGCTTAATTTCCAAAATATACAAACAGCTCATACAACTCAACAACAACAAAAAACAAACAACCCAATTGAAAAATGGGCAGAAGACATAAATAGACATTTCTCCAAAGAAGACATACGGATGGCCAAACAGTACATTGAAAAGATGCTCAACATCACTAATTATTAGAGAGATGCAAATCAAAACTACAATGAGGTATCACCTCACACCAGTCAGAATGGCCATCACTAGAAAATCTACAAATAACAAATGCTGGAGAGGGTATGGAGAAAAGGGAACCCTCCTACACTGTTGGTGGGAATGTAAATTGGTGCAGTTATGATGGAAAATGGTATGGAGGTTCCTCAAACAACTAAAAATAGAACTACCATACAATCCAGCAATCCCACTGGATTGCAGAAAGATACATGCACCCCTATATTCATAGCAGCACTATTCACAATAGCCAAGACATAGAACCAACCTAAATGTCCATCAACAGATGAATGGATAAAGAAGATGTGGTACATATATACCGTGGAATGTTACTCAGCCATAAAAAAGAATGAAATAGGGCTTCCCTGGTGGCGCAGTGGTTGAGAGTCCGCCTGCCGATGCAGGGGACACAGGTTCGTGCTCCAGTCTGGGAAGATCCCACATGCCACGGAGTAGCTGGGCCCGTGAGCCATAGCTGCTGAGTCTGCACGTCCGGAGCCTGTGCTCCGCAACAGGAGAGGCCACAACAGTGAGAGGCCTGCGTACCACAAAAAAAAAAAAAAAAGAATGAAATAATGCCGTTTGCAGCAACATGGATGGACCTAGAGATTATCATACTAAATGAAGTCAGACAAAGACAAATATCATATGATGTCACTTATATGGTGGAATCTAAAATATGACGCAAATGAACTTACCTACGAAACAGAAACAGACTCACAGGCATAGAGAGCACACTTGTGGTTGCCAAGAGGGAGGGGGGATGGGAGAGGGATGGATTGGGAATTAGCAGATGTAAACTATTATATATAGACTGGATAAACAACAAGGTCTTACTATATAGCATAGGGAACTATATTCAAAACTCCCATGATAAACCATAATGGAAAAGAATGTGGAAAAGAATATATATATGTATATATATATGTATAACTGAATCACTTTGCTGTACAGCAGAAATTAACACATTATAAATCAACTATACTACAAAAAAATAAGTTAAAAAAAAATGATGTGATAGTTTAATGATCTAAGTGTATCAGGGTTCCCCAGAGAAGAACCTATAGGATAGATGGCTCATGATAGATAGATAGATAGATAGATAGATAGATAGATAGATAGATAGATGATAGATAGATTTAAAAGAATCAGTCCCTGTGATTGTGGAGGCTGGCAAGTCCAAAATTTGTAGGGCAGAAAGGCTGGAAATCAGGGAAAAGTTGACGTTGTGGTCTTAAATCTGAAATTTGTAAGGCTGGCAGTAGGCTGGGAATTCAGGATGGATTTCTATACTATGGTCTTGAAGCAGACTTCCTTTTTCTCCATGAAGCCTCAGTTTTTGCTTTTAAGGACCTCAACTGATTGGATGAATCCCATTCGCAATATCAAGAATAATATCCTTTAATTAAAGTCAACTGATTGTAAATTTAAATTACATATACAAAATGCCTTCAGAACAACATATAATTTAGTGTTTGACCAAACAACTGGCAGCATAGCCTAGCCAAGTTGACACATAAAATTTATCACCAGAGATCATATTGATAGAAGGATGAATGGAGAGAAGATGAATTTGTAACATTTTGGAGGTAGAATCTATAGAACTTGTCAATGGATTAGATGTTAGGGTGAATTACAGGCTTCTCATGTGAGCAATGGGTTTTAACCATTATGATGTGGACCAGATGAGTTTCTCTGTTTTCTAATAGAGGTTGTGCTGATTTCAGCCCAAATAATATGACTGGCAAGGTAAGATTACTTTTGGTAAGCACTTTAAATGGCTAAATAGTATTGGGAAGAAATTCTGTTTGTATCTGCCTGGTTATATTTGGCTGGTACTAATGTAGAATAAAAATTCACCTTGCCTTCTCTTTCTCATCCAGAAATAATTACATGCAAATAGTAATCTGCTCTTTATACAATAATGTGAAATGAGAGGAAGCAGGGCCAAATATTTTTGGAAGGAACAGCTTTCAAATGTGCCAGTTAAAGTGTCTCCAATTTTTTTTATTGCTAATCATAGTAGGTCTTATTTTCTAATCAAAGCTTACATATGCTCCACCAGGGAATCTGGAAGATATGGTATCTCAATCTAATTTTACATAATATCATTCAAAGCCAATAAAATGTAGTCTTGTCAGATACAAAAGTTTAGGAGGAAAGAAAATAATATATGCACCAAATATTAAGTATCTTCTCTGCAAGTTGCTGCAAATTCTCTTTGTTCCCAATTCTTCTCTCCTTTTCTTAACTGTTAACTATGAAATTAAATAGACAGTTCTGAAAAAATAATAGACATCTTCTCAAAGCTGATTTATAGTGCCAGTTTTTCCTTTCTAAAGCAGAATATCAAATGGATAAATAGAAAATCATTCTAGATATTGAAAATTAAGAATTAAAAATATAGGAAACCATTTTTCTAGATTAATTTCTGGAGGTTGATGAATAACTTTCTTTCATTTTATTTCAGAAAATGTTTGCTTTCACTTTTATATACTTATTACTGTAAGCCACAAGTGAAAGTCTTGATAACCTATAAAGTCAAATTTCTTCAAACTTTTAAATGGTTAATTTTGCATACAATTTAGAGTAGGTTTAGTCAAATTTCAATTACCTCAGCTTATTAGTGTTTTATATTTGTAAAATTTCTAAATAAATGAAACTTCATCTAATTAAATAAGTTTTGTGATTATCAATTTAATTCATTTTTTTCATAAATTTTAGTAAGTATCTCTATTTATATATAGTCATCCCTCGATATCCATGGGACATTGGTTCCAGGATCCCTCATGGATACCAACATTCATGAATGCTCAAGTCCCTTATGTAAAATGCATACATATTTGCATATAATAGTATAATCCATGGTTGGTTGAGTCTACAGATGCAGAACCCACAGATATGGAGGGACACTATATAAGGCATAAGCTAAGTTTCTTAGTTTCATGTTCCTGTCGTAATAAATTACCAAAAACTTGTCTTAAAACAGAATTTTGTTCTCTCAAAGGTCTGGGTGCCAGAGGTACGAGATCAGAGTGTTACCAGGGCCACACACTCTCTCCAGAGGCTCTAGGGGAGAGTCCATTCCCTGTGCCTCTTGCAGCTTCTGCTGGCTGCCCATGTGGGTCTGTCACCCCAACCTCTACCTCAGTTTCCACACTGCCTTCTTCTCTTCTTCATGTATTTAAGTAATCTCCCTCTACCTCTCTTGTATAAGGATCCTTGTGAATGAATTTAGGGCCCATCCAGGTAATACAAGATGATCTGCTTATATCAAGATTCTTAACCACATCTGCAAGGACACTTTTTACAAATCAGGTAACATTTACAGGTCTCAGGGATTAGGGTATGGACATATCTTTGGGGTCACCACTCAACCTACTACACCAAACAGTGTAAGGAATATGAGTGTGGATTAGACAACGGCTTTATTTTCACAAATGTGCCATTATTAAGCTTTAGTCTTCCAGTTGAAATCCCATTCTGTATACTATTCTGTAAACCTGGGGTTGGGACTCTGCAATCCACATTTCTGCTTGGCCAGCTCACTCCCCACTAGACTCTGTCATGGAAAGTACTGAAGGAAACCTGGAATCCTGGAGCAGGAAGAGAGGCTTCTTCCTATTTGCATTTTATTCCTGTTTTTACTTGCTTTTCCTGTCATTGCCACTCTTGCAATGCTTCTTCACCCAGGTAGTGACAGTTCACTTGGTAGCAGCAAGTAATTCTGATTTGCTCTTTTTTCAACATTAGCTAAACCAACCTCATAATACTCATCAGAGACACCAGCACTGGCTGACTAGAATCGCTTCCTCATAAGTCTGGGCCCCAGTTTCACAGGGTCCCATCTCTGAGCTCAGCAATACTAACAGCCAAGCAGTAATCCCTATTCGGAGGTCTGAGTTTCAGCTTTGTGGGACACCTCCTCCAACCTTCTAAGTTTTAATAGTTCCAACCTTGCCATTTCCCAGCCCTAGGGATAGTAGTCCCTTCCTGCTGTTATAACCACTATGGTAATTTAGTGTTTCCTCTGTCCTTATAATCTAATACAGATACAAAATATCTCCAAAAATAACTGTCAAATAAGGCTAAAAGTAATAATATTCTAAGAGTTATAGCTAAGAGGAGTGAGAGGATTTTTTTTATTTCTTCAGATGGGTAGGATCTAGGTAGAGTTATAAATTAGTCAAGAGTTTGGTCTGTAAGAGATAACAATGGAAGGGCATTTCTCAAGGAAAGCTTTCTGAAAGGTATCAGTTTACCTTTCTCAAAATCTCCTTAACAGGGCTTCCCTGGTGGCGCAGTGGTTGAGAGTCCGCCTGCCGATGCAGGGGACACTGGTTCGTGCCCCGGTCCGGGAAGATGCCACATGCCGCGGAGCAGCTGGGCCCGTGAGCCACGGCCGCTGAGCCTGCGCGTCCGGAGCCTGTGCTCCGCAACGGGAGAGGCCACAACAGTGAAAGGCCTGTGTACCGCAAAAAAAAGAAATGGTCCTCTCTACCTAATGGCCACAAATACCATGATTCATCTCCAAAAATACATATATAATTAAAGCAATTAAAAAATAAACATGATTATCATGACCTTACATTAATTTCTACAAATATTTCTAAAAAATACAAGATACACAAGCCATCCTGTAAGAAAAAAAAAAAAAAAAAAAAAAAAAATCTTAACAATGTTTAGCATTCTCTTGCCAATTGAAAGTCATCAAAGTTATGTATTCTCTACTAATATAACAAAGCCGTCAAAGATTAGTGAGTCATTTGCCCCTATGACTAAGTAACTATAGATGATTTGCTGCTGAAAACCAGAAAACTGAATGAGTAGTTCAGTGTTTTGGTAAGTTTCCTTTTTTATTCCTCTCTTCTTATTGGTTACTTCTACCTGGTGTCATTGTGCCTAGCTGCTGCCTCAGTTATTCAGTATTATTCTGTCTCCCTCAATAGACAGTCTGTTGGCCTTTGTGACAATTATGTGACTGTGCAGATGCTATTTTAGTTTATTAATTAGCTTGATTGCTGTGTTCTAGAAGCATGACCTTGGAGTATTACTATACATAAACTTATCCCTGTTTCAGCTTTCCCTTTCTGGAACAGGAGGGTAAAAGTTTTACTTTTTTGTAGGTCACAGGTGTTCATCCTACAGTGATGATAGTCAGAAAAAAGTTTTCTGAGAAACCTTTGAGACCTAAATATTAAAGACTCACTAGGCCATATCTAAAGTTCTCTAAAATGAGCCTGGGTTATAGAATCATAAATAAAAGACCTGAGGATAAACACTAGCCATTTAACACTGACTAAAAAGTGATGTGTTAACATCAGTGAATTTTGACTGTAACGTTGACTGAATTTGAGGCTATAAGGCCAACTATATATCTCCCTTTTCCCCATGTAACATATATGGTTTATTGTGTCCACATAGTCTCTTTTCAGAGATTGTAAATTACATTATTTACACACTCTTGATGGTCAAAACACAGTTGGAGCTTGAAGGTCAAGGCAGAAAACTGCATCCTAAATTCCTATTTATCAATGCTGTATGGTACACAGAGCAGCACACTGTGCTGCTACAATTAAAGATCCGTCAACATTTCTAACATACACCATTATTTCAGCATTTGATAACGTGGTCATTTATCCTTACTCTTTTTTGAATTATATGATGGCAAGGCCTCAGCTGTGGGAGGACATCTCCAAAGTTCTTTTAACAAGATTATAAAATATTTATTTGTCTTTTTTTTTAGTTATTAAAATGCTAAATAATGAAAGTTAGGATAAACTAGCTTTTAGCAGTCTCATAAGTCAAACACAGCACCTATATATAGGCCACATATTTTTTTAGCCCCAAATACTTGACTTAAGTGAATGCTAAGAAATAAACTGTTATTTCAGATTTCACTTTATTACTTATGTTCACTTTAAAATAAAAGCTTAGGAATATCTTTCAACAATCATTTTTTTAAATGTCTTGCTTCTTGCTACTCTCTTATCAGTTATCTATACGGAATACAGTAAAGTAAAATGAGTTTGACTCTTTGGTTTGCTCATAGGGAAATAAAAAATATCCTGAATAAAGTTTTTTTTCTATTTAAACAATTAGCTGTTTAACTTAAAAACAGTTCATAATTCTGTGATCTGAACCTCTTTATCTATGCTGTTCAATATGGTAGCCACTAGCAACCTGTTGGTAACTTGAAATGTAGTTAGTCCAAACTGAGATATTAAAAGTATAATATATACACTGGATTTTAAGACTTTCTGAAAAAAGAAAGAATAAAGTGAAAAATATCACATTAGTAATTTTATACTGATTCACATTGAAGTGATAATAGTGAGTTAAGTAAATATAGTAAAATTAATTCACCTGTTTTTTCCTTAGTGTAATGCAGCCAAATTAAAAATTACATATATCTATTCATAGTTGTATTGAATAATGTTATACAAGATGTCCCCAAGGATCCTACATCTTTTCTTGCAGATGAAATATCCAGTTGATTTGAATTGACTCACAACAGGGTGGTCTTATAAAACCTCTAAGAGAGTGGTAAGGCATCTTTTTTTAAAGGAATTCCCTCTATGCCCAATCACTTTGGTGATGCTGTTGGCAGTGCCTGTGATGGTAGATGCCAAATATAGAACAAGGAAAATTTAAGAATAAAAGTTAAATACTAGAAACTGTTGGAGATAGCTTCACTAGGGAATTCTACCAAACATACAAAGACAAACTGATACCTAACATTCTCAAAGTATTCCAAAAAATTGAAGAGGAGGGAACACTGTGAAATTTGTTATATGAGGCTATCATCACCCTGATACCAAACCAGACAAAGACACTACAAAAAAAGAAAATTACAGGCCAATATCTTCTTTGATGAATATAGATACAAAATCCTCAACAAAATATTAGTATACTGAATCCAGCAATATGTAAAAAGGATAATACACCATGACCAAGTTGGATTCATTCCAAGGTCATAAAGATAGTTCAACATATGCAAATCAATGTAATACACCACATTAACTTAACCAGAAACCATGATCATCTCATTAGATGCAGAAAAATCATTTGACAAAATTCAACATCCATTCATGAGAAAAATTCTCATCAAAGTAGGTATAGAGGGAACATATTATTACATAATAAAAGCCATTTACAACAATCTCATAGTCAACATAATACTCATTGGTGAAAAGCTGAAATCCTTCTGCTGAATTCAAGAACAAGACAGGGATGTGCACTCTCACCACTTCTCAACATGGTATTGGAAGTCCTAGCCACAGTAATCGTACAGGAAAAAGAAATAAAAGATATCCAAACTGGAAGGGAAAAGGTAAAACTGTCACTATTTGCAATGACATGATACTCTATATAGAGAACACTAAAGTTTCTACACAAAAACTATTAGAAATAATAGAGATGGGCCAAAGTGGCAGAGTAGAAAGACCATAGTTTACCTTCTCTCACAAGTACACCAAAATCACAAATATCTGCAGAACAACCACTGATGAAAAAGACCTGAACCTACCAAAAAAGATGTTCTACAAAGAAGGAACCATAACATGATGGGTAGGAGGGACAGACTTGCAATATAGTCAAGTCCCATACTCCTGGGTAGGAGACCCACAAACTGGAGAATAATCATATTGCAGAGGTTCTTCCAAAGGAGTGAGAGGTTTGGGCTCCCCAGCCTGGGTGTCCTGCACTGGGAACAAGAGTCCCCAAAGCATTTGGCTGTGAAGGCCAGTGGGGAATAATTTTAGGAGTCCCAGAGGGCTGGGGGAAATAGACACTTCACTTTTGAAGTACACACATAAAATCTCACATGATCAGGGGCCCAGGGCAGAAGAAGTAATTTGAGAGGACCCTGGATCAGAGTCTCCCAGAGAGGCAGGAGGCAAGTGTAACTCACCCTAGGAATACAGACACTGGAAACAGCCATTTTTGGAAGCTCCTTCTACCACGTGGACACTGGTTCTGGCAAGCACCATTGTGGAATCCTCCATCCAGCTTATTAGCACCAAGACGTGGCCCCACACAACAGCCTGTATGCACGAGTGCTGGGATGCCTCAGGCCAAAGAGCTAACTGGGTGAGGACACAGCCCCAGCCATCAACAGACAGGCTGGCTTAAGACCCTCTGAGCTCACAGCTGCCTTTGGACACGGTCCTAAGCACCACAGGGCCCAACACCCAACTCCACCCACCAGTGGGAAGGCACTAGTCCCAGAATCCCCCAGGCCCTAGTCCTGCCCTCCAGGGAGCCTCCTCTAACCTCTGGACCAGCTTCACCCACCAGGGGGAAGACATCAGACTCAAGAAAACCACAATCCCGCGACCTGCACACCCAGCCTGACAATCAGCAGCCCAGACCCTGCCATGGGATCAGTTGGACCCCAGCCATGACCACTAGCATGCCAACACATGCTTCAGGACACCCTGGACCCCATGCCAACTGTCAGGAACTGGAAACCCCCTCCAGCAATCTGATATCAGATCTGGAATCTTTGGTCCTACAACAAGACTGTATGACCCAGCTCTGCCCACCAGTAGGCCAACACTAACCCCAGGACCTGGCTTTACCCACCAGTGTGCAGACAGCAGTCTCAGAGTCTTCTGGATCCTGACTCTGCCCACCAGTGAGCCAGCATAAGTCCCAGGACACCCTGGGGTTCCACAGTCAGCCACTTTGTAACCTGGTCCCACCAACTAGTGGCCAGCAGCATCCACACAAGGTAAGGCCTGGCAACCAACTGGACTGGGGGCCAACCAAGCCCACCATACAGCCCACAGTTAGCCCATCACAACAGAAGAACCTACACAGCACTCATGGAGGAAACCCTAGAGCATATAATTCAGGTGATGAAAGGGGAGTGTGCTGCTGGGATGTACAGGATGTCTCCTTAAAAAGGCCATTTCTCCAAGACTGGGAAATGTAACCAACCTACCAGAAACAACATAATAAAAAAAGCAAATTAGGCAACATGAGGCAACAGAGGAACATGTTCCAGATGAAGGAACAAAATAAAACCTGAAAAGAACTAAGTGAAGTGGAGATAGGCAATCTACCTAAGAAAAAATTCAGAAAAAATCATAAAAATGATCAAAGAACACAGGAGGAGAATGGATGCACAGAGCTAGTTTTTAAAAAAGAGTTATAAAATATAAAAACAACCAAACAGAGACGAAGAATACAATAACTGAAATAAAAAATACACTAGAAGGAACCAACAGTAGATTAAATGATACAGAGGAATGGATCAATGAGCTGGAAGACAGAGTAGTGGAAATCACTGCTCTGAACAGAAAAAAAAGAAAAAGAAATAAGGACAGTTTAAAAGACATCTGGGACAATATCAAGCACACTAACATTCATATTATAGGGGACTGAGAAGGAGAAAAGAGAGAGAAAGGGCCTGAGAATATATTTGAAGACATAATGTAGGAAAACTCCTCTAACCTGGGAAAGGAAAAAGACATCCAAGTCCAGGAGATGCAGAGAGTCCTCTACAGGATTAATCCAAAGAGGAACACACAAGACACATTGTAATTAAAATCACAAAAATTAAAGATAAAGAGAAAATATTAAAAGCAGCAAGGGAAAAGCAACAAATAACATAGAAGGGAACTTCCATAAGGCTATCAGCTGATTTTTCAGTGGAAACTCTGCAGGTCAGAAGGGAGTGGCACAATATACTTAAAGTTATGAAAGGGAAGAGCCTACAAACAAAAATAGTCTACCAAGCAAGGCTCTCCTTCAGATTTGATGGAAAGATCAAAAGCTTTACAGACAAGCAAAAGCTAAAATAGTTCAGCACCACCAAGCCAACTTTACAACAACTATTAAAGGAACTCCTTTAGGCAAAAAAGGAGAGGCCACAACTAGAAAAATAAAAATTACAAAATGGAAAAGCTAATCAGTAAAGGCAAACATACAGTAAAGGTAGGAAATCATCCATACCCAAAGCTAGTAGGAAAGCTAAAAGACAAAACAGTAAAATCATCTATATCCACAGTAAGCAGTTCAGAGATACACAAAATCATGAGGGGAGGAGAGTACAAATACAGGCTTGTTAAAACACATTTGAAAGTAAGAGATCAGCAGCTTAAAACAATCATATATATATTACAAAAAGTACCTGAGAAAATAACCTCAAAGCAATTAAGAAAATGGAAATAAGAACATACATATCAATAACTGCCATAAATGAATGGACTAAATGCTCCAATCAAAAGACACAGAGTGGCTGAATGGATACAGAAATAAGACCCACACATATGGGTTCACGACTGGGGTCAAGTGAGCCTACAAGACTCACTTCAGATCCAAAGGCACACACAGAATGAAAGTGAGGGGATGGAAAAAGGCATTCCATGCAAATGGAAATCAAAAGAAAACCATGGTAGCAATACTTATAAAGACTTACAAGACACAAAGGAGGACATTATATAATGATTGAGGAATCAATCCAACAAGAATACGTAACAATTGTAAATATATTTGCACCCAACACAGGAGCACCTAAATATGTAAAGCAAATAATAACAGACAGGAAGGGAGAAATTGACAGCAACACACTAATAATAGAGGACTTTAACGCTCCACTTACATCAATGGGCATATTATTCCGACAGAAAGTCAATAAGGAAACACTGGCCTTACAGTTACATCAGATGGCTTAATATATATATATATATATATATATATATATAGAACAGAATACACATTCTTTTCAAGTGCACATGGAATATTCTCCAGGATAGATCACATGTTGTGCCATAAAAAAATCCTTGGTAAATTTATATTTTCTTAAGTCATATGAAGCATCTTTTCTTACCACAACACTATGAGACTAGAAATCAACTACAAGAAAAACTCTGCAAAAAACAAAAACATGTGGAGGCTAAACAGTATGTTACTAAACAATCAATGGATCACTGAAGAAGTCAAAGAGGGAATAAAAAAAAAAATACCTGGAGCCAAATGAAAATAAAAATATAACAATCCAAAATCTGTGCTAATAAATATGATCAATAAGGGGTTAATATCTGAAATATATAAACAGCTCATGTAACTGAACATCAAAAAAAACAAACAACCCAATTTAAAAATGTGCAGAAGACCTGAATAGACATTTTTCCAAAAACATTAGATGGCCAACAGGCACATGAAAAGATATTCAACACACAATGATATATCACCTTAAACCTGGCAGAATGGCTATCATCAAAAAGAACACAAATAACAAATGTTGATGAGGATATGCAGAAAAGGAAATGCTCATACACTGTTGATGGGAATGTAAATTAGTGCAGCCACTATGGAAAATAGTATGGAGGTTTCTCAAAAAACTAAAAATAGAACTATCATACGACCCAGCAATTCCACTCATGAGTATATATATATATGAAAAAATTGAAAACACTAATTTGAAAAGACACATGCACCCCAATGTTCATAGCAGCATTATTTACAACTGCCAAGATATGGATAAAAAAGATCTGAGATGTATACACACACACACACACACACACACACACACACACCATGGAATACTACTTAGCCATGAAAAAGAATGAAATTTTTCCATTTGCAACCACATGGATGGACTTGGAAAATATTATGCTAAGTGAAATAATTCAGACATAGAAAGACAAACACTGTATGATATCACTTATATGTGAAATCTAAAAATTAAAACAAACTAGTGAATATAACAAAAAAGGAAACACTCACAGATAATGAGAACATATTAGTGGTTACCAGTGTGGGGGGCACAATAGGATAAGGGATTAAGAGGTATAAACTATTATTAATAAAATAAATAAGGTACAAGGATATATTGTACAACACAGCAAAAATAGCCAATATTTTATAAAACTATAAATGGAATATAACCTTTAAAAGTTGTGAATCACTATGTTGTACACCTATAACTTATATAATATTATACATCAGTTATATCTCAATTAAAAAAAGAATAATAGTGGCTAAAAATAACAAACAGAACTATTAGAACTAATAGATGAATTCACTAAGGTTAGCAAGATACAAGACTAATATACAGAAATGTGTTGCATTTCTTTACACTAATAATGAAATATCAGAAAGTTAAAAAATATTTCATTTAAAGTTGCATCAAAAAAAAGAAAAAACCCAAGGAACAAACTTAATCAAGGAGATGAAAGACCTGTACACTGAAAACTGTGAAATATTGATAAAGGAAACTGAAGATGATTTAAAGAAATGGGGAGATATCCCATGCTCTTGGATTGGAAAAATTAATATTATTAAAATGACCATACTATCCAAAGTAACCTACAGATTTAATGCAATTCCTATCAAAAATACCCATGACATTTTTCACAGAACTAGGACAAATAATCCTAAAATTTATATGGAACCACAAAAGACCCAAAATTGTCAAAGCAATCCTGAGGAAATAGAATAAAGCTGGAGGTATAACCTTCCAGACATCAGACTATACTACAAAGCTAGAGTAATCAAAATAGCATGGTATTGGCACAAAAACAGACGTAGATCAATGGAACAGAATAGAGAGCTCAGAAATAAACTCATGTACTTACAGTCAATTAAACTACAGCAAAGGAGGCAAAAGTATACAATGCAGAAAACACAGTCTCTTCAACAAGTGATGCTGGGAAAGCTGGACAGCTATATTAAAATGCTCCCCCATACCACATACAAAAATAAACTCAGAATGGTTTAAAGACCTAAATATAAGACAAGACACCATAATTCCTAGAAGAGAACATAGACAAAACATTCTCAGACATAAATCATACAAATATTTTCTTAGATGAGTCTTCAAAGGCAAAGGAATAAAAGCAAAAATAAACTAATGGGACCTAATCAAATGTAAAAGCTTTGCACAGCAAAGGAAACCATCAACAAATGAAAATACAACCTACAGAATGGGAGAAAATATTTGCAGATGATGTGACCAACAGGGGTTAATATCCAAAATGTACAAACAGCTCATACAACTCAATATTGAAAAAAACAAAAAAACCCTATCCAAAAATGGGCAGAAGACCTAAATAGGCATTTTTCCAGAAAAGATATACAGATGGCCAACAGGCACATGAAATGATGCTCAACATTGCTTATTATTAGAGAAATGCAAATCAAAGCCACAATGAGGTATCACCTCTTATTGGTCAGAATAGCTATCATGAAAATGTCTACAAATAATAAATGCTGGATAGGATGTGTAGAAAAGGGAATCCTTGCACACTGTTGGTGGGAATGTAAATTGGTACAGTCACTATGGAAAACAATATGGAGGTTCCTTAAAAAGCTAAAAATACAGCTACCATATGATCCAGCAATCCCACGCATGGGTATATATCTGGAAAAAACCAAAAACACTAACTCAAAAAGATAGATGCACTCCAACGTTCATGGCAGCACTATTTACAATAGCCAAGACATGTAAAAAACCCATGTGCTCATCAGCAGATGATTGGCTTAAGATGTGATATATGTATACAATGGAATATTACTCAGCCATAAAAAAGAATATTGCCGGGCTTCCCTGGTGGCGCAGTGGTTGAGAGTCCGCCTGCCGATGCAGGGGACACGGGTTTGTGCCCCAGTCTGGGAGGACCCCACATGCCGCGGAGCAGCTGGGCCCGTGAGCCATGGCCGCTGAGCCTGCACGTCCAGAGCCTGTGCTCCGCAAAGGGAGAGGCCACAGCAGTGAGAGGCCCGTTTACCACAAAAAAAAAAAACAAAAAAACTGCCATTTGCAGCAACATGGATGGACCTAGAGATTATTATACTAAGTAAAATATGTCAGACAAAGACAAATATATGACTTTACTTAAATGTGGACTCTAAAAATAAAATTACAAATAAAACTATACACAAAACAGAGACAGACACAGAAAACAAACATGCTTACCAAAGGGGAGAGATGGGGGAGGGACCAATTAGGAGTATGGGATTAATAGATACAAACTATTATACATAAAATAGATAAGTAATGAGGATTTACCATATAGCACAGGGAATTATATTCAATATCTTGTAATAACCTATAATGGAATAAGAAAAAAAATAACTAAATAATTACACCATACACCTGAAATTAACACAGTACTGTAAATCAACTATACTTCTATAAAAAAAAGAAAACACATACACACACACACACAAAATGAGTACAGGCCTCATATGTGGAGTCTTTATTTAGATATAGTATTTACTTAAATGTTATAATATTATCTAGATAAAATTTGATAATTAACAAAAGAAAGAGATACAGATTTCAAATGCTCAGCGTGGGTAGAAAAGTACTTAGTATCTGTGATCATCTCCCTCTTTTGTCAGAAAACTTCCTCAGTAAAGTATTTCTTACCATCTCACTTGATTTTGAAAGGAAATTATTATCATGAAGTAGGGAGAAAAATTTATTTACTGTTTTCCTATTGATGATGCTGTGAAGTATTGTAAGTCTGAAGTTTGCTATACTCTGGCAGTTTGGAAAGAGTCCATTTTGTTATTTCTTTGGAATTTTTTTCTCTGTCAGCCATGAGTTTCAAGTTTAGTACTTGTTGAAATATGGTTTTAATATAAGTCCTAAAACAGAGGCAGATATTCAAATTAAATCCCTTTCAACATGTGCTTTTCTAAATCTTGCCTCTACTACTTAAGGGCTATGTTACGTTGGACAAGCTAATCTCTCTGTGCCCTTTTCTTTCTCTATAAAATGGGTATACTCATGGTATATATTGCACTAAGTTGTTTTAAAGACTAAATGAGCTAGAATATAAAAACTGCTTAGAATATTGCTAAGCATACTGTGAGGGAGGAAAAAAACCTTTTTCTTCTACCTCCCTAGGTTCACTAACTGGGGCCCTGCAAATCAGACTGACAAAGGCAGGTTAACACATGAAGCACACACCCACAGAAGAGAAACTCAGTGAAGAGTAACTCAAAGTGGTGGCTTTTATAGCATCTTAAAAAAGAGCAATGGCAGAGTAGTAGGACATAGAACTCACTTCTTACCACAAATACATCAAGAATACACCTACAAATGGAACAGTTATCACAGACAGCTACTGAACATTACCAGAAGATCTCAGACACCTGAAAGGACATGAAAGGTCTCCATGTAATTGGGTAGGACAAAAGGAAAAAAATAAAAACAAAGAGGAAGCAGGACGGGTTCTGTGCCCCTGGGAGGGGGCTGAAGGAGAGGAGAGGCTCCTGCACCTAGGGAAGTACCCTCACTGGGTAAATCAGCCAGGACAGAAAAGAAGCTTCACAGGCTCAGAGGAGAGTACAACAACTGGTTTGTGGCAGTCAGGACAGAGGCGGTCTGTGCCACTGCCCTTTGTGTCCCAGCCTGTGATGCGTGTCTAGTTGTATGGGCAGGGTCTGGGTGCTGAAACACAGGGTTTAGAGGACAGACCCAGGGAGAGAACTGGTGTTTCTTGTGCAAAGACAGCCAGAAGGGGCTGGAGTGTAGGGCACTGCTCTAGGGAGTGTACGTGGAAGAAGCCTGAGCTGTCACAGAAGTGCCATTGTTAAGTTGTGTGCAAAGGGAGGGGTAGGACTGCCACTGAAGCCTCTTTCCCAACTTGCTGAACCCTGCCTCCCTGGGTTCCAGGGGAGGCTCCCACCTGGGCAGGCTCACAATTCCTGTAGCCATGGCCTCAGGGGCCCCAGGAATACAAGCCAGTGTGTTGCCTCCATGCAGTGGTGGGGCTGAAATCACAGCTGAGCCCCAGGGGCCATATAACTTAGGAAGCAGGGCTGAAATCTCTCCCTGCAGCTGCATGAGCCACAGATTTACACCTCCTCTTCCAGCTTTGTAAATTCAGCACCTGCAGAACATCCAAATGGACAACGCATGCTCTCATGGCTGGGACAGGTCTGGCCTTAGAAGCTGTGGGCTTTGTGGACACGTACACACAAAGGCTGGGCTGGGCTAGGGTCTGAGCTGCCTCCATATCTCTCACAGTGGGTCCAGGTGTGCAACTACTGCAGTCCTGGGATCTGACTTCAGTGTATCTGCACTGGTGGCCTTGTGAAAACAAAGCCTAAGAGGCACCAGGGCCGATTACCAGCCTATCCAGCATATTGCCAGCATATTCTTGGCTGAGGTGGTCTGAGAGTAGTGACAACAACAGTGTACTCTGTGAGCCTGCACAATGGGTGAATGGTGACACAACAGAGCACACTCACAGCTGACCATAGCCAGCAGAGGAATACTCAGTGGTTCCTCTCCCAGTGGGAGTGCTCCAATCCTGCGTACCTCACACCACAGATCAGAAACACAGCTCAGAAATGGATCTGGGGGCTTCTACTCCAAATAGGGAGATGACCCTATCCCTGAAAGTGCAGTGACAACCACAGAGCAAAGAGGAGGCCACACTCAATATCCAGTGCATGCCCTGGTCACCACAACATCAGTCACACCTCCTATCAAGGGTATAACAGCCAGCATACACTGAGGAAAGAGGTAGAAAACATCCATACTGAAAACAATGCTGACACCAAAATATATTAAACCCACACAGGTTACACAGGGACATTCCCACATAAAAATAGCCCTCCAAGATCACAGTGGATAACTGTTTCTCCTAAACTCATAGAGCAAGAGAAATATAAGTAAAATGAAGAAGCACAAGAACTACTCCCAATTATAAGGAAAGAATCTAAAAAAGAATAAATATATATATATGTATAACTGAATCACTTTGCTTTACACCTGAAACTAATACAACGTTGTAAATCAAGTATACTCAAATAAAATTAAAGTATTTTTTTAAAAAAGTATGTGGAGAAAAAAAAAAGAAAAAGATTGAGAGAATTCCCTTGAAAGAACAAACAAATGAAACAGAACTCTTCAATCTAATAGACACTGAGTTCAAAATGGAGATAATGAAAATACTGAAGGAATTAAGAAAGGCTATCAACATAAATACAGATTACTGTAAAAATGAACTAGAAACTACAAGGAGGAGCCAAGAAAAATTAGAAAATTCATTTGAAGAGACAAAAGCTAACTAAAGGCTATGAATAGCAGAATGAATAATTCAGAAGAATAAATAAGTGATCTAGAAGACAGAATAATGGAAATCACCCATTTAGAATAGCAGACAGAAACCCAAAGGAAAAAAAAATTAAAAGCAATATAAGACACCTATGGGATAATATCAAGTATGCCAATCTACACATAATAGGGATACCAGAAGGAAAAGAAAGAGAAAAGGGGATTGAAAATGTATTTGAAGAAATTATGGCTGAAAACTTCCCAAACCTAAAGAAGGAAACAGACATCCAGATACAGGAAGCACAGAGAGTTCCGAACAAGATAAACCCAAACAGACCTACACCAAGACATAATAAAAATAACAAAAGTTAAAGAGAGGATTCTAAAGGCATCATGAGAATAACAAAGAATTAACTACTAAGGAACCCCCATAAGGCTGTCAACTGATTTTTCTACAGAAACATTGCAGGCCAGAAGGAAGTGGTAAGGTATATTCAAAGTCCTGAAATGGAAAAATCTGCAAGCTAGGATTCTCTATTCAGCAAGATTATCATTTAGAATAGAGGGAGAGAGAAAGAATTTCTCAAACAAAAATTAAAAGAATACAGCAAAACTAAACCTATCCTAAAGGAAATACTGAAAGTTCTTCTCTAAATAGAAAAGAAGAATCCATAGGAAGAGAAAATTAATATTGGAAAACAAATCACTTAAATAAGCCAGTACACAGGCTAAAAAAAAAAAAATTCTGTGAAAGTGATAATAACCTTAATGAATAGCAAAAGGATGAACATGAAGATGCAAAAGAGGACATCAAAATCATAAAGTGTGGGCGAGGAGAGTAAGAAAATGTAGATTTTTTTTTTCTAGAATGTGTTTGAGCTTATATGACTACCAGTCTAAGGCAAGTAAATATAGGAAGGGGTTAACATATTTGAAAAACAGGGCAACCACAAATCAAAAACATACAATAGATTCACAAAACCCAAAAAGAAGAGAACATAATATACTATGAAACAAAATCATCAAACCACAAAAGGAAAAACAAAAAGAAAGGGCACAGTCGGGTAAGGGGAAGCTGGGATGAAGTGAGAGAGTAGCATTGACATATATATACTACCAAATGTAAAATGGATGGCTAGTGGGAAGCTGCTGCATAGCACAGGAAGATCAGCTCGGTGCTTTGTGACAACCTAGAGGGATAGGATAGGGAAAGTGGGAGGGAGGCTTAAGAGGGAGGAGGGGCTATGGGTATATATGTATACATATAGCTGATTCACTTTGTTGTACAGCAGAAACTAACACAACATTGTAAAGCATGTGAAAAAAAAAGGGGGGGACAAAGAAGAAATATAAAATCAATGGGAAAACAAGGTTTAAAATGGCAATAAATACTAACTACCAATAATTACCTTAAATGTCAATGAACTAAATGCTCCAGTCAAAAGAGTGGCAGACTGGATTAAAATATAAGAGCCTACAGTATGCTGCCTACAAGAGACCCACTTTAGGGCAAAGAACACACATAGATTAAAAGTGAGGGGATGGAAAAAGATATTTCAAGCAAACAGAAATGACAAGAAAGTGGGAGTCACAATACTCATAACAAAATCTACAAAGGAAGATAAAAAAGGACACTATATAATGATAAAAGGATCAATATAAGGAGAGGATATTACACCCATCAACATAGATGCACCCAACATAGGAGCACCCAAATACATAAAACAAATAGTAACAGCCATAAAGGGAGAAACTGACAGGTATACAATAATAGTATGAGACTTTAACACCCCACTCATATCAGTGGACAGATCTTCAAAGCAGGCAGTCAATAACGCAAGAGAGACCCTAAATGATACAATAGAACAGCTACACTTAATTGATATCTTCAGGACATTACATGCAAAAAAAGCAGAATACACATTCTTTTCAAGTGCACATGGAACATTGTCTAGGATTGGCCACATACTAGGGCACAAAATAAGCCTCAACAAATTTAAGAGTACAGAAATTATTTCAAGCATCTTTTCTGACCACAACAACATGAAATTAGAAATCAACCACAGAAAAAGAAATGAGAAAGAAACAATTGCATGGAGATTAAACAACATGCTAATAAAAAACCAACTGGTTGGTCGAGAATGAAATCAAAGAAGAAATTTAAAAATACCTTGAGGCAAATGACAATGAAAACACAACCATACAGAATCTATGGGATTCAGCAAAAGCAGTTCTTAGAGGGAAGTTCATAGCAATACAGGCCTTCTTTAAGAAACAAGAAAAAAATCTCAAATAAACAACCTAACCCACCACCTAAAAGAATTAGAACACCATACACAGTGGATAAGACTCTGCAATCCCAAAGCAAGGGGCCAGGGTTCTACCCCTGCTCAGGGAATTGGATCCCATGTGCATGCTGCAAGTAAGAGTTCATATGCCACAACTAAGGAGCCAGGGAACTGCAACTAAGGAGGCTATCTGCTGCAACTAAGACCCGGTGCAACCAAATAAATAAATAAAAATGAATTAGAAAACCAAAAACAAACAAAATTAGAAAAAGAAGAATAAAATAGTCAGCAGAAGGAAGGAGATAATATAGATCATAGAGGAAAAAAATAAAATAGTGTTTAAAAAATAGAAAAAAAAACAAGACCTGGTTCTTTGAAAGGGTAAACAAAATTGATAAATCTCTGTCCAGGTTCACCAAGAAGAAAAGAGAGAGGACCTAAAAAACAAAATAAGAAGTGAAAGAGGAGAAATCACAACAGATACTGCTGAAAAAAAAAAAAAACTATGAAAAAGTATATGCCAACAAATTTGACAATCTCAAAGAAATGGACAACTTTCTAGAAACATACAGCCCACCAAAACTGAATCAAGAAGAAAGAGATAACTTGAACAGACCAATCACCAGAAATGAAATAGAATCTGTAATGAAAATAAATTCCTACAAACCAAAGTCCAGGACCAGATGGCTTCATGGGGAATTCTACCAAACATACAAAGAAAAACTTATATTGATCTTTCTTAAACTCTTCCAAAAGACTGAAGATGAAGGAACACTCCCAAAGACATTCTACAAAGACACCATCACCCTGATATTAAAACCAGACAAAGACACTACCAAAAAAGAAAATTATAGTCCAATATCTTTGATGAATATAGATGTAAAAATACTCAACAAAATATTAGCAAATCAAATCAAACAACATATAAAAAGGGTCATACACCATGACCAAGTGGGATTCATCCCATGGTCACAAGGATGGTTCAATATATGCAAATCAATCAATGTGATACACCACATTACCATAAGACAAAAACCATATGTTCATCTCAATACATGCAGAAAAAACATTTGATAAAATTCAACATCCATTCATTATAAAAACCCTTAAAGTGTTTATAGAGGGAACATATCTCAACATAGAAGCTATTTATGACAAATCCATATCCAATATAATGCTCAATGGTGAAAAGCTGAAAGCCTTCCTGCTAAAATCTAGAACAAGACAAGGATGCACATTCTCACCACTTCTCTTCAACATAGTATTGGAAGTCCTAGCCACACAATCAAACAAGAAAAAGAAATAAAAGTTATTCAGATTGGTAGCGAAGAGGTAAAATTGTCATTGTCCACAGATGACATGATAATACATATAGAAAACCCTAAAGACTCCAAACAAAAACAACTAGAACTGATCAACAAATTCAGCAAGGTAGCAGGATACAAGATTAACATACAGAAATCAGTTGCATTTCTTTACACTAACAATGAAATATCAGAAAGGGAATGTAAACACACAATCCCTTTTAAAATAGCAACCCCAAAAATAAAATACTTAAGAAAAACCCGTACCAAGGAGGTGAAAGACTTATATGGAGAACTACAAAACATTAGTAAAGGAAATTAAAGACAATTCAAAGAAATGGAAATATATCCCATGCTGTTGCACTGGAAGAATTAATATTGTAAAAATGACCATACTACACAAAGCAATCAACAGATTTAATGCAATCCCTATTAAATTACCCAAGGCATTTTTCACAGAAATAGAATTATACTAAAAATCATATGGAACCATAAAAAAGCCAGAATTGCCAAAGCAATCCTGAGGAAAAAGAAAAAGGCAGGAGTCATAACCATCCCAGACTTCAGACAATACTACAAGGGTACAGTAATCAAAACAGCCTGGTACTGGCACAAAAACAGACATACAGATCAATGGAACAGGATAGAGAGTCCAGAAATAAACCCACACACCTATGGACAATTAATCTTCAACAAAGGAGGCAAGAATATACAATGGGGAAAAGACAGTCTCCTCAGCAAGTGTTTGGAAAGTTGGACAGCCGTATATAAATCAATGAAGTTAGAACACACCCTCACACCATTCACAAAAATAAACTGAAAATATTTCACAAAAATAAACTGAAAATAAATAAGCTGAAAATAAACTTAAAGACTAAAATATAAGACAAGACACCAAAAAACTCCTAGAAGAGAACATAGGCAAAACATTCTCTGACATACCACTGTTTTCTTAGGTCAGTCTACCAAGGCAATAGAAATAAAAACAAAAATAAACAAATGGGACCTAATCAAACTTACAAGCTTTTGCACAGCAAAAGAAACCATAAACAAAATGAAAAGAAAATCTACAGACTGGGAGAAAATATTTGCAAATGATGTGACCAACAAGGGGTTAATTTCCAAAATACAAAAGCAGCTCATGCAGCTCAGCAACAAAAAACAAACCCAATCAAAAAGTGATCAGAAGACCTAAATAGACATTTCTCCCAAGAAGATATACATATGTCCAGTAGGCACATGAAAAGATGCTCAACATCTCTAATTATTAGAGAAATGAAAATCAAAACTACAATGAGGTACAATCTCACACTGGTCAGAAAGGCCATTATTAAAAATTCTACAAATAACAGATGCTGGAGAGGGTGTGGAGAAAAGGGAATCCTCTTATGCAGTTGTTGGGAATGTAAACTGGTACAACCAGTATGGAGGTTCCTCAAAAAACTAAAAAATAGAGTTGCCATATGATCCAGAAATCACTCATATAGGCATATTCCCAGACAAACCTATAATTTGAAAAGATACTTGCACCCCTATGTTCATATCAGCACTATTCACAATAGTCAAGACATGGAAACAACCTAAATATACATTGACAGATGAATAGATAAAGCAGGTGTGGTACATATATACAAGAGAATACTTCTCAGCCACAAAAAAGAATGAAATAATGCTATTTGCAACAACATGGATGCAACTAGAGATTATCATACTAAGTGAAGTAAGTCAGAAAGAAAAAGACAAATATCATATCACTTTTTGTGAAATCTAAAATATGGCACAAATGAACCTATCTACAAAACAGGAACAGACTCACAGAGAACAGACTTATGGTGGTGGGGTGCTGGGGCAGGGAGGATTGGGAGTTTGTGATTAGCAGAGGCAAACTACTATAAATAGGATTGCTAAACAACAAGGTCCTACTGTATAGCACAGGGAACTATATTCAATACCCTGTGATAAACCATAATGGCAAAGGATATGAAAAAAAAAATGTGTGTGTGTATATATATACATGTATATATATTAATTTGTATGTATGTGTATATATATATGTGTGTATATATATATATATATATACACACACACACATGTAAAACTGAGTCACTTTGCTGTACAGAAAAAATTAACACAACATTGTAAATCAACTATACCTCAATTAATTGGAAAAAATTTTTTAAAAAGAGCAATGAATTAATAGAGAAGTCACAAGCCTCCCCAAAATTGTTTTAGGCTTTCAAGGGCAGCAAACTGTGGGAAGGGAAATATGTGGCAGAAACTAAAAGATGTTGAGAGTTATTTTAATAAGATTTGTTATATAGATTCCTCTTGGTGGTATCTCTGGGCTGATGAGAGTGTAGATGCATTTCCAGTGATTAAGAGTTAGGGGAGTATAGAGAGCTCTTCTGTCTACACTTTCTCAATTGTCTTCAGATCAAAATACTTCTTATGCTAAAGCGGCATGTTTGAGTGGCATATTTCCTACAACATATTAAATTCGCTACAAATATTAACAATTATTTTCACCATTATTAATTTATGCCATCAAATTTATTCCGTATCAACTTGTTAGAAACCTGGTGAAATCCACAGTGAACATGAAACTCTCTGTTCTTGAGGAGTTCTGCCTGAGAGACAAGTGTCCATCTAAGAGTAGCAATGGTGTGTGATCAGTGCCACGATGAAACCATGCTATGATTGCACTGAGCTTAATCAACAAAGTTTGCTTTGGGTTGCTGACAAAACATGAAGAGTGGGCTTCTTTCTGAAATTCATCAAATTAGTGTTCTTGTTTCTCTAGACCATAAGAAACCTGTGCTCTCATTAGTAACTCCCAGAGTCAGTAGCTGGATTTCCTCCCATATACCAAGTCAGAAAATATAGAACTTTTATTCATTAATTTACCATGATCCTTTAAGCATTACAAGTAAAAAGAGCCTGTTTTTTTTGTCTACCAATGGACCAAGTTACATTTCTTCTAATAGCCTAAAACAAAGTTTACTAAAACATCTTCACATATGTGTGTGTCCATGTATTATATTATCCCTATCAGCCATCTAATTATTCTGACCTGCGTACACCTTTTAAAATAGTCATTCATATACATAAATGTTATATGTATACAGCAAAGTGAACGGGTGGCATTTTTTATAATTAAAAGGCAGATAGTTTTATTGGTACAGATTCTTGCAGGAGTTGATATATTCTTGGCAAACCCTTAGAAGTGGTCTTTCCCTTGTTCCCTGAAAGTTCCTTTTGGATGAACTCTTTACTGGGCCAGAAGTCATCTGATGGTTGCACAGCTCTGTGATACTAAGGACAGAGTTAGTTGAGAATTAAGGGGAGGGAGTAATACGTGTCCAAGGAAGGAAAATCCAGAAATGTCAAATAATAACAGTAGCTACCATTTATGAGGTACTTACTGTGTATGCTAGGCACGAGCTAAGCACTTCACATGTTTTAGCTAATTATTGCAAAAACTCTAGACTGTAAATAATACTTCCCATTTTACCAGTGCAGAAGAAGAATTTCAGAGGGTTTAAATAACTTTAATGTGCTGTATATCATAGAGCTATGAAGTGGTGGTGATAGGTACAGAAGCTTAGTGTCCTGGGAAAGAGCATGGATTTTAGACTCAGACATGATTTTAATACTGACCATTTAGTATTTCCTTCATATTTTTCCAATTCTCTTTGTTGTCGTAATTACTTTTTAGATGTAACTCATGTTTTCTTTTCAAACATTTCCCTTCTTTAAATTATCCTTCCTCCCTCAGTAAGGCAAAGATCACAGTGGGTCTTTCGCAGCACACTACGCAATCAAGTAGGATGATTACTTATATAATCTGAATTTCTGTAAAGAGAGTCCTATTTTGATAAAACAAATATAATAAGGGTGAAGATTTGGTGATTATTCTTGAATTGGGAAAAAGAGTGTGGTGATTTGAGGATAGATACCAAGACAGGCTGCTATGGAAATGTTCTACAGCCTGTAAGAAACACAGGGCTTTCTATCTTCACCTAATTACTTTGGTGCCTATAAAACAACATAATTAGCCCTTTATCTCTTAGAACACAATACATTTGTTTCATTTGCACTGTCTTTTATCCTTATTGATTTATATTACGAGTAAGTGTAATATTTTACAGTATAACAAGCAGCTTACTATTCAGTTATATGATTTGGGAAGAAGACATAAAATTTAGACTTTTTTCTTCCTGGTCCAGTGTGGGACAGATTACATATCTATCTATACACACACATTTATGATAATACACATATATCTCTTCATGTATTTAAACATACATACATACATACTTGTATCTCAAAAAATGTATAGACAAGTGATAAATACTCAAATAGCAAGAATGAAACAGAAATGTTTTCATAATATTGTCAGACATAAGTTTTTCTCTGAGTTGACGCTTTGTGTGTTAATAAAACCACAGGAGGGCAAAGCTGGTGTGGTTTATCTTCAGTCTTCACTTATTCACAGCTGCTCGCTAGTAGCAATAATAATAATAATTATCACTGTAACTTATCCTCATTCAGAAAGTGAATAACAATTTTTAAATTCTATTGAAAAGGAAAAGCAAAGTTTACTGGCTGTATTGGGGTGGGTAGAGAGGTTCAATTAAATATATTTTTTAAAAATATAACATCAAAATTTTATGAGATTAAGATACACATCATTTAAAATGTTCTGTGGTGAGTGTGTCTGTATCAAACTTATTTGATTTACTTTAAGGATTAAAATATTAATTTTTGCTCTTTCCTTGTTACGTGTTTTCCTTGCCTTTGGATTAAACTGTTCAATAGTTGCATTATTTATTATAGGTGCATGAGAGATTAGTGTTGAAGCTAATTACTGACTGCAAGTACCCAGTACACTTTGTTCTGAAAAATAATTTTCTTCTCACTTTGAAATAAGTAATTTAAAATTTTCATTGAACACTGATTTTTTAAAAAATATTTAATTTATTTATTTAGACTGTGCCGGGTCTTAGTTGCAGCACACAGGATCTTTTAGTTGTGGCATGCGGACTTCTTAGTTGTGGCATGCATGTGGGATCTAGTTCCCCGACCAGGGATCAAACCCAGGCCCCCTGCATTGGGAGCGTGGAGTCTTACCCACTGGACCACCAGGGAAGTTCCAAACACTGATTTTTAAGGGATGAATTATCTGAAAATTCAGATAAAAGTGAAAACCTAAATAAAATTGAATATGCTTGTTTGAAATTTATATATTCCTACATTCAGTTATTTCTCAAGTTGGCAGAAACTTTGTATATATACAAACTATTTCCATTTGGTTTTAATTGGATTCTTATGAGTGTACCTAAAATAACGGGAAAAGTCTATATTATAGATGAAGAATTATCAAATGTAATTAATTGTGGAAAATAAGAAAGTATGAAATTAAAAAGTAGGCTCTGATGTCCTACTTTATAAGTCTATCACTTTTTTAGTATCTTTATATTTCAGACAATTAATGTCCAACATCTCTAGATTATCTCTGAGAAAAGGAAGATAAAATATACAAAACTATTAAAAATTTTTCATTTTGAGGTCTTTGAGGTCTTGAGCAAGAAAATTGGTAGATTCTTTGAACTTCAGTGTTTGTTTTACTATGTTAGCCACATATGCAAAAGACAATAGCCCTGAAACTCTCCTCTTTCCTACTTAACTCAAAATTCAAAAATCCCTTTGGAACTGAGACCACTCTTGTAATTCCTTTGTGTTCCATATTGTTCTTGGTGCTTAAATACCTCATGAATGAGCTCTCAAGGTAATTATTTTTCCTTGATTTCTATCAACTTTTACTTTAAAAGTCTTCTTAGATTTTCATAGGTATGATGAGATTAGTGCAGTAGTTACTATGTTCTTTCTTCTATTTTTATCCAAATGTAGACCATTTTGGATCTGCCTTATCTAAGTATTAAAAATATCAAAATTCTTTAAAATCTGTAATGTTATTTAATTATCTTAATGCACTTTATGAAATTAAACAGTCATCTCACAGACTACCTGACATTTACATAATTTAGACATATCTACTACTGGAGTTCCTGCTGTTGTATGGCTCAGATTCACTTAGTGATGTTGTTTTTAGAATATTGGATTAATGTGTCTGCCAGAACATTCATTAAGTACAGAACAAAATTTCAAGATGACTCATATCCAGATGTCCAGTGCAAAGAACCAATTACTTTTTTTCTTCTATATTTAAGGCCATAGTTCCCCTAAGGGTTCAGTTAAGAACTGCATGTATTATTTTTTGCATATATTAAATATTAGGCTTCAAGAAAGGTGGCTATAGATTAATATAACTCTACTCACTGAATAAAGTACTTTAAAAACTAGTTTGTAGGGCTTCCCTGGTGGCGCAGTGGTTGAGAGTCCGCCTGCCGATGCAGGGGATACGGGTTCGTGCCCCGGTCTGGGAAGATCCCACATGCCATGGAGCAGCTGGGCCCGTGAGCCATGGCCGTTGAGCCTGCGCTCAACGCAGCAGGCTCAACGCAGTCCAGAGCCTGTGCTCCACAATGGGAGAGGCCACAACAGTGAGAGGCCCGCGTACCGCAAAAAAAAAAAAAAAAAACTAGTTTGTATTTCAGATAGTGAACTTATATCTTGCAAAAGAACTAATTAAATATCCAGAAACAGAGTTATTTGTGAAAAATGCCCATAAGTTCTAATTTTTTTTAGCGTAATTTAATTGATTAATAACAGATTGGGCCATTGCTTAAACAGAGACAACATGGTCTAGAGCAGCAAGTGAAGAGAAAACTTAGTAGCTATTCTGTTAATTCAGATCCATAGACAGGAAAACTAGAGAATTTATAATATACAATTTAGAAGGGACTACTGGGGTTGACTATACTCTAATTAGCAAAACTAAATAATTATGACTTTCTCCCTTTGTTTTGATAACTTGGTTTATACTTCCATTGATTAATTCAAGAAACCTATACATTATTATCAAGCGAATGGGCTAAATAATCTTAAGTAAAGCAGGGTCTACAAGTAGGAATCTAAGTCATGACAGACCTCTTTTATTCTGGGCTCTGAAACAGCCCAATCCATTGTCAACCTAGTGCCTCAAGCCACAATATGCAGTCCATGAGAGGTGGGACTCAAGATGATACCTATTTGCCCTTGTAGTTCTTAAGAGTAAAGGTTTGACTAATGCCCAAAGGGTAAACATCCCTTAATCTGACACAATCAGAACCGGTAAATGGTCAAATGATAGAAAAAGCGGTCTATTTTTAACCGAAACATTCATCACCAATCTTTTGACATAGGACCAAGGACTTTTCTTTGAGTTCTGTTCTGGGAATTGGAATTCCGGATTTACTTTCCTATTTAAGCCACACTAATGCATCATCTGAGATTTCCAATTTCAGTTTCCTCATTTTGGAGCAATAAATAGGTATTTGCAAAACAATCTGAATGCAGATTCTTTCTCCATTGTCACTGTAGTCCTCCCCTCCCCTTGCTAATAATCTTTTCAGTTATCTCTCCACATATAATTCAACAACACTCTCATTTTGTCAATTAATCTCTGTGAGTCTTTCCAAAGCGTTCAGGTTCGTTTTCACAGGAGTAACTTTCTTTCACACTTAATATGTCACTTAAATCATGTAATTTTGTATATAATAACATGTGGCTGGAAGAAGCTAATTTGGGACCAAACCAAGACCTCTTGGTAAATGTAAAACTCACCAGAGGGAACTGCTTAGTATGCATGGGTGTCACCCAGTAGGTTTAAGTAATGCAGCAGGGAAAAAAACATATACTCCTATAAGTATACTTATACTTATATACTCCTATAACATATACTCCTATACTCCTATAAGGTATCCCAGACCTGTTGCATCTGACTCCCTTGAGAATTTTTTTAAATGTCTCAGCTTATTCTTATACACATTCAATTTGATAAACACTGCTGCCATATTATAGAGTAGTTGCTAACATTTAACATAAGGGGGAAAACTGCCATACAGTAGAACAGCAATTTCCAGGGTAATTCCAAGAGAACCCTGTTGAAATACACTCTTCCTTCCCATCACTAGTGTAGTAGATATTTATTGAGTTACAGTTTTAATTTTTTTTAATTAAAAAAAAAATCTTCCTGATATCAAAATTTCTTTCCTATGTGAGGGTAATTCCCTGTGAGCTTGGTGGAAAGCACGGCTTATCTCCCCCACAGAAGGTGAATGGATCTAGGTATTTTGTTCCTGGGGTACAGGCACATGACCTAAGTTCAGTCAATTGGATGAGCTCTCCTAGGACTTTATATCTGAGAGAAGTGAGGCAAACATGTAGGGGCAGTTCAAGATTATTCATGCTAGTTGTGGATTAACATTCTGGCAATGACAGAGCAAGTGTTAAGAGACAGCAATGCTGCCGTGGTGGAGAAGTATTCTCAATGAAGTGGTGGCAGTGGGAGTGTCTGAAACATCAATGTCCTAAACATGTTGCTAAGCAGAATCTTGGCAGTACTCTTATGATACTCAGCTTCCCTCGGTTACTGCCTTCTTCTCAATGTTTTTCATCACTTCTGTAAACTATTACATGTACACGTAGTCATATATTTACATATATACACACTTTCAATAAATGCATGTTTTTTTCTTAAATTAGATAAAATTAGTGTTTGACTGGTACAGCAAATGTACACCTTCTTTGAGTCAGGTACCTGGGGACCCTTTTGACCCTCTGATACCCATGGCTGAGAGCCATGGGCGAATGCATCTTCTTTTAGTTCCCAAAGCAAAGAGCTGACATTTCTACTATTTACAGTAGTTTTGCTCCCCAGGGATGATCCTGGGGTACTTAGGGTTAATGACTGAATGCATAAGAAAGTTTTCAGAGCTAAGAAGTATATGGAAACATATGTGACAAAATGTAACAACATGGCTGAGTTTTATGGTTTTTGTCTTCCATTCAAATAGCAAATATAAAATAATAAGATGATACTCTTTTGGGAAAGGTCTCCAAATACAGAAATTTATTTTTTGTATGCAGCAAGCTAAATGGTTTTTAGTACACAAAGGAGAAATAGTAAAAGATGAGCTACTTCTGAAAATGGACAGGAGAAATTATCCTTCTCGTGAAAATTTAAAGAAGTTATTTTTGTTATCCTCAATTTGTTTTTAAGGTAAAGCAATTTATCAAGGTGAAAAAATTCTACCATAATAAAGATCAACTGACTTAAGTTGTATCAGCAACTACCCTAAATGAAGGTTCTCTCTTAAACTGTGATGAAAGAATCCTAGTCACTGATCTTCAGCCAGAATCTAAGTATCTGTAATTTTAAGCTGATTTGAATCCAATTTGGGTAGAAATGGATATGAGTGTTTGTCTTACATAATAGCTTGCCACAGCCTACTACTTGAATCATGTAGCATATGGAAAATGTGTTTAGCTTCTTGTAGAATTTCACAAACCAAAACAGAATCTATTTCTATGCACATGGTTTGTTTACAGTCATTATAAAAGTATTACTGTGTTGCTTACTAGTTAGAAAAAGCAAATGTTGGCACATTGCAGACTCCATTGCACTGGTCTTTAAGAAATATATGTATTGCTTTTGAGTTAAAAAAAAAAAAAACACAGTAATTGCATGTCTTTTGCTTTAGACCTAAACATTATTTTTAGGATGTATTTTAATGCTTCCACATGATCTCTCTTCTAGATATTTTATACTAGCTATGGCTGAAGTTTTATGTAAATATCTTAGAGATTGTGCTCATGCTTAAATGAACTGTCATTGAGGGATTAATACTGTAACCTTTATGAGCATGTTTTATTAATATCTTATCATTAAATTGAATATTAATAACATTTAACATTTAATAAACATAGAATGTATATATAGGAATGTATTTCATGCCAGTGGGTTTTGAATATGTCAAAAAGTCACTATACCAGCCCCCCACATCATTAAACTTACTTCTCATAATGTATTAATTGCACTGGTACAACACATTTAAGGGGCAGTTCTGGATAAAAATGATTATAATATCTTTGTTTGTCAGCATGCTGAGCAGTATGCCCTCAAGAAACAGAAGTGTTTCATACAGCTTTTGAAAATATTTTTACACTCTTAAATTCTGGAAATATATTTGCCATTAAATGATTTATAATGAAACTGAGAATTAGAGGAAGAGAATTCAAAACTATGAATATTATGAGAGATGATTAAATATTTTTATTATACTAATCTGGTTATTCTTAATGGTAAAGCAGTATAACTTGCCTACAAAGGAATACTACTTTAAATGATTAAGTAATTAAAATATACTTTAAACTATTTTTATCCTCAAAATACTAAACCAATTTTTATCTATCTACCTACCTACCTATCTATTTAAATGGTTTACCATGAATTTAAATATTTTTGATAGGTATCCTGACAGTAAAAACCCACTCCTTTTTTTATGGCAATTAAGGATTATGTTAACATGAAAAAGTAACTTTTGTACAGCTCTGTCATGTAGGAGAATACATGTGAACATCTGAGGCAGTTTCATCTTCATTTGGGAAAATTCCGTGGCTATATCAAGCTTCCTCTCTATTAGTTGGTTTCTTTTACCACCCCCTCCCCAATTTAATAATAAATATAAAACTAATAAAACTTATATTTAGGGAAACTTTCATTAGGTGTTTTGCTAATTCTATTTTGTTTGTCATTTTGATATAATAAAAAGTTTTACACATAAAACACATGTACATATGTCTATGTATATACATATATAATTGCTTATTTTAACATGGCACAGTGGCTACTTCTGAAAAGCTCTTTAATTTTATGAAGGCTGTGGAAATCTCAAAAGGGAAATCTCTATTTCAAGGAGTATTCTCCTTGTAAAAGTAGATCCATATTTTTCTCAGAGTACAGCTCATAGCCAGATCATTGCTCATGACCCACTTGCCTCTTCATTTGGAAGATGTTTTTCTCCCTCCTATATCCAGGGGATATATGTTTCTTAATACAAAGTTTACACCTGAATTCAAGGATATTTGGAATATAAAGAATATCCTTCTTGCACTGCTCTAATTCATAAAATGCCAAGTATATTCATAAGTACAAAGATTAAGGATATTGGATTATTAGGGATAGTTCCCATTTCAAATAGGTTTTGAAAAATAACCTCTGAGTTCAAGCATCTTCTGCTCCACTGCCACCCACCATGTACTATTATCAACTGAAATTTTTCTCCAGAGACACAAAATCTATTGTTTTGAAGTGAGTTAATGCTTAAAAAGCAAAATAACCTGAATTGATGTAGTTTACACCGACATTAGAGGGTCTACAAAATTTCCATCACTGAACAAAGCCTGATAAAAATGTAAGTAAGTCACATCACCATGATTGAAGACCTCCTATATTCACAACACTGAATTAGACCTGATAAAGAAGGAACATATTTCTCAATGCTGATATGTAAAGCAATGATATTATAATATATCCTTGAAAATATAGGGATCAGGGTCCCACAACAGAGGAGAGAAGATGCTGAAAAGATGGAGAAGTGAGTATCTTCAGAATCCAGTTGGATATTTAAGGGAAAGAAATGACTTGCAGAGTTCTGTCATGGGTGTTAGGTAGATTTCAGTGTCCATTCACCACCATCAGAGTACAGAGTGGGAAGTTCAGGAGAGGCTGAAGTAGTGAAGCCTGGATGAGCTAGGAAACAATGATCCAGAACTCTATATAAAACTGAGGTCAGTGCTAGGGATAAGTGTAAATTAACTAAACCTTGCACTGTGGCCCTTTCAAACAACTATCATTGTGTAACTGACATCTTTGTCAATTTTCATCTGGACTAAGTCGTTCTCTAGGCTTTATATTACAACCAAAGTAACTATTCCAAAATAAAATCTAATAATCTTTCTTTCTTGCTTAATAACTTTCATTGGTTTCCTACCGCCCATAAGAAAAAGTGTAACCTCCTTATCTTGATACAGAAGGCTCGGTAGGACGTGGCTATGGCTTGCTCTGCCAGCTCTTCTCCTACAGCTGCCCACTGTGGCCTTGCACTCTGGCTTACAGAAACACTGGCATTGATCCACTATGAAGAGCAAGCTGTTTTATAAATCCATACCTTTGCATATGCTGTTCCTCCTGCATAGGGTGCTGTCTCCACTTTCTAGCTTGTTTCCTTTCTTATACCCTTGTAACTGGTAATTCCCATCATCCTTCAAGATGAAATTGTAATATTCTCCATGATAAATTTTTCCAGCAACAATCCTTCTTCTGTTATCACTGGACCTTACATTTCTAATATGACAATTAGACAATTATTTTAATCATTTATATATCTGCCTCTCTTATTAAACCAGGAAATTTCAGCTATTTCAGGTGGTTTGGGTTGGAAATAAGTCAAATGATGCAATAATCCATAGCTTTCTACCAAAATGTATTCTTTCTATCTATCAATGAATAAAAGGAAGCTCTTTAGACTTGCCACATCCAAATTCCTCTTTCTCAGATATTTGGATAAATTTCAAGTCACCATCTTATTACACACACTATACTTGAGAAGAATTCTAAATGTCAAACATATACAAAGGGAGAGAGAATAGTATAGTGAATCCATTACCCCTTTTCAACAATTATTAACTAATGGTCAATCTTGTTCTGCCTGTGATGTCCATAGCTCCACTCTCCTTTTTCCTTCCAAATATTTTGAAGCAAATCCCAGACGTAATAACTTTTCATTTGTAAATATTACTGTATATTTCTAGAAGATAAGGACACTTTGAAAACATACTGATGATACCATTATCACACCTAAAATATTAACAATTTCTTAATATTAAGAAATCCTTAATCAGTATTCAATTTTGTACTACTTCTCATTTTAAAAAATTGTTTGTTTGAATAAAGACCCAGTAAAGTCTATACTGGATGGGTTGACGTTTCTTTTAGTCTAAAGCAGCAGTTCTTAACTGGGGGCAATTTTGCCCTATAAGAGACACTTTTGGCAGTCTGGAGACATTTTTAGTTTTTACAACAGCTATGGACTGAATGTTTGGGTTCTCCCAAAATATGTGTGTTAAAATCCTAACCTCAATGTGATGGTATTTGAAGATGGGCCTTTGGGAAGGTTAGATTAGGTCATATACAGGTGGGGCCCTCATGATGGGACTAATGTCCTTATTAAAAGAAGGCACGGGATCTCTCTGTGCTCATGCACAAGGCCGTGTGAGAATATAACTAGGAAAAGGCCTCTTATCAACAATCCAACCATTGGATTATTGTTTAAGCTGCCCAGTCTACGGAATTCTGTTGTAGCAGCCCAAACTAACTGAGACAACTAAAGGAGGGGTGCTACTAGTACCTGGTGGGTAGAGGTCAGGGATACTGCTAAACATCCTACAATGCACAGGAAAGCTGCCACAATAAAGAATTATCCACCCCACCACCCCACAAATGTCAATAACACAAGGTTGAAAAGCCCTGGTCGAGTGGTTCCTCCTTCACCTATTTCTTATTACAATTTATTCATTGAATAAACTGGGTCATTTGTCCTACAGAATTTTCACAATATTTTGCTGATGACAGACTATGGTATCATTTTTATATTTTTCTGTCCCTTGTATTTATTAGCAATTAGATTTAGAAGCTTCATCAGATTTAGACCAATTTTTTAGCAAAAATAATTGATTTCATAGGTAGTATTGTGTACTTCCATCAGGAGGTACACACTGTCTTATTCTCTCTCATCACTAGAGAGAACTCTTGATGATCAATGTCTAGATCCATTAATTCAATAGAGGTCCCAAAATGATAATATTTTATTCTTATAATTTCTTAATTTATTAAAAACATCAGTTTCTTGGAAATATTTTTTTACAATGTTTGATATGAAAATAGCATAGTGCATAAAACATTTACTCATTCTGTATTTCTTTTCAGAAATATCCTGTACCACCTTGATGGGAAGACAAGCCAGTTTTCAATACTCCTGGAGGCTTGGGAACACTGCAAGTCACTTGCATCAAATGAGACCCTTCAAGAAGCCCTGTCAGAAGTATTGAACAGCATTAATGCAGCTCAGGTTTACTTCAAAGCAGGACTTGATGTGTTTGAGAGTGTCTTAGTTGGAAAGAACTGAGAAAACTCTCAGCATTTGAAAACGTTTGTTTACAGTTCCTCAAGTGAAAGCTCTAATCTGACTAGATTTTCTGACATTGAAGACTTTTTCCCTCCAATGGCTTTTGATATAAGTATAAAGCTATCTTCCTTTGTATTTTTTAATGTATGTGTAAAAAGAGCATTTTGCACATTTAATATTGTTTCTTATATCTAGATTTCTGATTATGTAAAAGCAAGTTATTGAAATAATACTTAAGGTTTATCTATTAAAAAGAAATCTGCTGTATCTATATCTATCTATATATCTACAGATATAGATATATCTGTAGATATATAGATATATATAAAATATTTGGGGGGGGAATTTTCCAAGAAGTTCTGGACAATCTTCGGTCCTATGGATAAAACACGTAGAAACAAATGATTCCCTGTGTTAGAGCTTTAGTGACCTAGTTTCTGTAATAGAAATGAAGAGTTGATATGGTTTCAGATTAACTTTCACTATCAAGTATTCGATATGAAGAATGCGTATTCTGACTGAGTGACTGGTTGACCAAAACCACTTTGAATGTGACTATTTTATGAAGTGAAGTGCCTGTTAGTAACACAACTAGATGTAGTAATACACTGGTTATGAAATTGTATTTTTTTAAGTATTAATGAAAAAAAAAAAAGAGCCATAAACATTCCAGGGGAAAATCTTAAGGTAGCTGCATAGAGCAATATAAATGTAAATTTTTTTCCTAACAACTTATAAGGTGACTAGCTTTGAAATCCCTAATTTGTCTCAGTTGATTTCAGGAGTGATGTACGTCTTACGAGGGAGAAAATATTTATTTCTTCCTGTGCTGTTTCTGTTGGAAGCACTGAGATAGAGCTACTTTAAAATGAAGCATCTCACATTGCTCTTCCTTCATGTACTTTTCTGAAACTCCTTGCTGTAAGGCACTTTTCACAGAATACCATATAATTTCCACAGGAAAGTAGCAAAGTTTCTCTTTGAAAACCCAAAATATCTTAAAAAGCATCAAATTGCTATTTCTGCCACTAACAAAAAGGACTTCTTATGAAAGAAATAGTTATTTTGATCAACGAAAAGCTCCTTAATTCTACAAAAAATCTTTTGATGTTTTTTCCCTTCTTTATCCTTAATTGTGACTAAGATGACAATGTAGAAAATATTCATGCTTCTACTTTTAGGCAGAAAATACAGTGTTACTATACTTCAGTTCTTCTCTCATGTTGAAAATGAAGCTTTTCATACTGACATTGTCATTGAATGGCCTTAGTACCCACTATTCCCCGAAGCCACAGAATTCCATTAGGTGTTTAAACTTTGAGCTTACCTTTAGAAATTGATTTGGTATTTGACAAAGCAATTCCCCTTAGGAAACATATCCTCAGAATATTTCATGTGGATTATTTTTCTCTAACACAACATTGAAACACACGTCCCCATCATATGCCTCCAGAGCAACTTCATAGACAGTGTCTATAGGTCTAAGTCTTCACTTTTTAATGGATGAACATAAACCTAATCTTAGTTTAAAGGGAAACTGAAGTTGAAAGGAGAGAATTAATCAGCATTGATTGATTTATAAAGGTCAGCTATTCCTACTGTAAGTAATGCTTATATGCTCAAGGCAAAGAAGAGAATTGAGGCAATTAGCTAGATAATTCAAGCAGAAATCCATTTTCATCTGAATTGCCTGTGTGCACATATTTTACATAAAAAATGAAACTACCTTACAATATATATTTCGTAAACAATGCACTTGTGTGTCTGAAAGTATTTGCCATGTTGAGGAGTGTGTATAGGAAAGGGCTAAAGAACCAAGCTCCCACAAGCCTCAATGTCAGTGCCCTCTCTTGCTACACAGAAAACAGCAGAAAAGAGGTGGGAGGAATACACATACAGTTGCATGTCAGGTCAAATAATAGAATCCCTTATACCAAAGGATCAGAAATAGTGAATCAAGGTTCAATGTATTCATTCTAGTTCTTCCTTTGGAGCTGAATTTGAAACAAACAAAGACAAATAATTATCAGTTAGGTAGTTTATCATTTTAGAACAAAATCCTAAGTAAATTCACTCCCTTAGTTTCTAATATAGCATTGAGAGCACAAAACACTTGTGTTCATATATTTTTGTTTAAAGACTGTGTACTTAGCTAAACCACACTGCACAGATCAAAATCTCAATATTCTGTATTTTTTACTTCTATATTATATGGTATTCGCTACTTGAAGACTGAAGTTAACTATGGACTAACATTTTTATTAGTCTATTTAAGAGATGATGTGAAGAAACTAAATTATAATTAAAACAGATGTCCATCAATTATATAAATGTTGCTCTACATCTTTGACTGCAACAAACCTCTTAACTAAGAACATTACTGCTATAGTCTGATTACCTCAGAGTTTCTTTAAATTTATATCATTTAAAATTTTCCCTAATAGATCCAAGTAAATAAAATCCTTTGCACATTAAAATAACAAGTGTTTTCAGTAAATTGGTAGTAGGTTTAAATTGTTGCTGAGATATCTGGGTGCCTGGTACTTCTCACAATCCTTCATACGTAGTATTCTACCAGGACATAATGAATCATAAATGATTATTCTCCCAAGAAAATGTGGCAGATGTGCACCACTGCAATTTGGGTTCAGGCAAGGGCACACGTGGGATACAACCCTTTGTGAAAAAGTATAGATTCCAGAGTAAAAGGAAGCCTGAGACATTCTGATCTAAGCCCTAGGATGTTACCTTCAGTCGGGAAAGCATCAGTGTTCCCATCAGATACACTAACTGCATACAAAGTGATTAAGGAACTGGGGTAGAGTCACATATTCAGTTAGTAGCAGAAGTGCTGCTAGAATTTAAGCTTCTCTGCTTTCTCATGCAGTATATAATGGGGTTATAAATGATCTTTTCCAGTACACTCTATATAACCAGCCATTCTATCAGATGATGTATGGGCTGGAATCACTGCCTTTTAAATGAAGAACTAGTTCATTCTCTGACTATACCTAACAAATGAAACTGTCCCAGGGAATCCACGCAAAAGGCACAAAGCCTGGGTACTTGTGGGGAGGTGGAGAGTCTCTACATGACACCAGCAGTCAGGAAGGAGGGTATTAAGTAAAATGCTTTTATGAAAGGACATTTTAGCCCTATATTAAATCAGCAGTTTAAATCAGTATTTCTGATTTGGGGGAAGAAAGCCTAGGAATCTTCATCTTCAAGCAAAATTTCCCAAATGATCCTTATGCATACTGAGGTTTAAGGATTTCTCATCTAATTAATCCTGGGTCCTGAGAAAACATCACTTGGCGATATACTAAAGAAACTGAAAAGTCACAATAATAAGAGATACCTACGGCTTTGCTGTGAATGGCACCATTTTAAAAAGAGGGAGAGAGAGTAACCATTGTATCTCTCAAAACAGATGCAGACACAGCTAACGTCTGTGCCTACTACAGGTCAGGAACTGTTCTAGATTTAACGTATTTGTTTTTTCTAATGAATCCTCACAACAACTCATTTTAAAAAATGAGGAAACTTGGTGGAGTGGCTTGCCCAAAGTTCCCCAGCTATAAAGACTGGGTCCAGACTTGTGTTATTCACTCTGTGTGCTGCAAAAAGTTAAAAATCTTTTGATTATAGAAAGTGATATGATTGACATTTTTAATGTATTTCTGCACCACTGATCAGACTATGTCATCTGCCACTTCACTGGCTTAATGGAGGAGTTTGAAGAAACCTATGACATCATTCCTCATTATGGTAGCCCACCCCAACAATGGTGGACATATGTAGATAACTTAGATCTATAAAAGCATTAAATATAAGTGCACCATTGTAGAATACCATGACAACTAGATGAAAAATTATAACAGACCACACGCTACATCTCATAATTTCCTCCGCAAAATGTCCATATAATTTCACTGGGGAAACAAAAAAAGACCAGGTTCTGGGATTTACAACCACAGTTTTATATTGTCCTTAAAACACAGAATAACTAATTGACTTCTTAAATTACATAAATATTCCATATATAGTAGCTTTCCCCCTTGCAAAGATAGGTGTTACAAAAATAAAATGATGATTCGTTACCATCTGTCCAATGATGAATCGGCATCTTTGCCTCAAATGAAAAACTATTTTTGTAATTAGTAGACCTAGCCAAAAGTGTTCTCATGAGATAGTCTGTGTTATATGTAATTACTCCAACAATTAAGCTTTCTCTGTGGGTAGCACACTGTCATCTCATTGGTTTAAAGGGCTATTTAAATGTGCCTTAATTACACGTTCCTTCAATAGAAAGGAATTACATTTTAAACTGCTAATCCATGTGTTGAGTGGAAGGGAAATGGGTCTATATATTCCAAAAGATAGATCAGCAACCTAATGGTTCCATCACAGGAGCATGGATGCAACCCAGGAGAAAAAAGATAGTGTGGTATTTGAGCAAAGAAATATTCTACCTAGGTGCACTAGTGAATCTGTATTTCTTGCATGAGTTTAAATTGGTAGTTTAAAAAAGCCTCA
The DNA here is from genome assembly GCF_000442215.2 of Lipotes vexillifer. Taxonomy (NCBI): domain Eukaryota; kingdom Metazoa; phylum Chordata; class Mammalia; order Artiodactyla; family Lipotidae; genus Lipotes; species Lipotes vexillifer. The sequence goes on from NW_006782062.1 coordinate 1,346,441, forward strand.
TTAGAATTGCTATTCAGAAAGTTAACTTCTCAGAGTTTTAAGCACCCCATTAAGTATAAATACTTTTAAGTTAAATGTGTTATTTTATGCAATTTAGAATTTCAAGTGATGTAAATTTAAAGTGGAGTTGCAAAAGAAAGTTTTTAAATGTCACCTATTTTGGTCACCACAATGTCCACTGAATTTTCTGTCTTCGCTTTCTAAATATACTCTAGCAATGGGATTAGGATTTTTTTTTTTTAAGCCCGAGAAAGTAATTTTAAGATCTAGTCTTCTCAATATACATTTATCTGTTAATCAGCCAGAGTTTTATTTCCATAATGACATTCCATTACCCTTCAAAGATGTACACTGAAGTGCCTTTAGCATTCCTGAGACCACCAAGAATCTTGAGAGCTTGCTGATTGTGAGATGACATATTTCTTAAAGACATTTACAGTTTCATACTCAGATTGTATCTGAATTTACAAAGCAAAGGATTAAATTGAGGCACTTTCAGGTAGCATTCAAGAGAAAGCTGCTTTCAAATTTCAATATGTTCTGGTTATCTTGTGTTTGAATTATATAGTTATATAGTTTTCTATAACCAAAATGGTAATTTTGATGTTTTTAGCCAAAATACAATCATTGAGGCCAAAGAAAAGTATGTCTACTCTAACTCCTTAAGCAGGATCTGTCAAGAATTAACTCAGTTAATTGCAGTTGATCCAGGGCCTACATCTAGACAAAGATTTAAGGAGTGTAGACAGAGCCTAACAGTATTCCTTCTAATTCATTTGATGCCTTAAACCAATACGCACTGAGGTAGCTTTTCTCAGAAGGAAGCAGATTTTATTTTCCAGTTGCTAATTAATATGTACCACCTCAGTCCCAAAAGGACCACACAGGTGCCTGTACCATGCCATATGTCATGTGCTTTATTCCAGCAAGCTCAAGAGATTAATATACAATCATTATTATGAATTATTATGTTGTATTGAAGTTAACGTAGGTCTTTTTTGTTCTAATTATAGTACAAACTTGGCATCTGAACAGAAGCTTAGCTACAGAAGTAGAGTCTCTATTTTAATGAACTACATCTATTTTTCAATCCAAATGTGTAATTATTTAATTATCTGGCCTGCTCAGTAAGTTTAACTCTCCAATTTCTTCAAAGAATATTTATTCAATATAGTAATGACACAGACGGACATTCCTTGGAGTGTGCTTTATCTTTTGAAATTCTTAGCTGTTGTTGAATCATGCTTTTAGTATATGTGATAGTGTTTTATTAATATTAATAATGATTTGTCTACCTTTATATCAAGCTGCTGCAAATGGACTGCCTTATTCTGAAAGTCAGAAAAAATGCTATTGCTCTATAAAGACAAGTTTATCATATCTGTTTAACAAGAAACAAAATATTTTATTACACCATTGCAACTTGTCTGCAGGAAACAAAATGGCCAGATGGTTAATTGTAGCTCACATAATTCTATTCCAAAGATGTTATAAATAATTTCATTTATTAAGCTGAGATAGGTCTCTATTAGGTGATTTAGTATTTACATTCCACACAGGAAGGTTTAACGGCAACTATATCCCACATATTCAGACTTGCTACTTGGAGAATATGAATACAATTGTATTCAGAAAAGAAAAGAGCTTTCTAGGACACTTTGAAGGGCTAATTTGATTTTATAGACATCTAGAAAAATCAGCACATCACTGATAATAGTTTCAGATGTGTTTGGAATGTTAATATAAACCATGCATTTTTTTAGCCATGTCAATAGTATAGCAATATTTAGATATATGAAATTTTATAATGAATAAAATTTCTCAATTGTATAATAAAAAATATAGCCCTAAAATAGAGAATGGTGGTGAGCAGATTTATAGAGATTTATAAATTAACTTGGGATAAAATCTGGAGCACAATTTCTCTAATTAAATTTGCTTTGATTAAAAAACAAATCTCTTTCAAGGGGTGTCCCAATTACTAAACTGCACTGAACTGTTATAGTGTTGAGTATTGTTCAAAATAGATTATCATCTGTGATTTGGAAATATTTTCACTGTAAAGAAATTTATTGTCAGTGTCTTTGCTGTGATTGATTTTGAATGACTGATTTAGAGGCATGTGTCTGTAGTTTCTTAATTACTATATAGGGTTGAATGCCTAATTTCTATAATGTGTGGATGCCCATCAGGAATCCAGTGCTTTCTATATTTAGATCAATTGTGATTTCAATTTATTTTACAACTTTTTATGTATTATTCACATGACTCAATATACAGCTTACTTAAAAAAGTATGTTGTGATTTGGAGTGACAAAACATGGATTGGGACATCACATCCATTAAGAATACGAGTGAATATTTTATATTTTATAGTTGCTTAAATTTTGCACATAATTGAAAACACAGTACTATGAAATGAAGGCATCTTTTAAGGAATATTTTCTGATTCATAAATGCAATGTGTATGTACAGCAAAATGATATTTAAAATGCCCATTAAAAAATATTAAATACAGTTGAAAATCATTGTTAACTGTGTTTTGTTATAAACATGCAAAATGAATTAGTTATTAGTATGTATTATTAATGAATTATCTTTATGTATTGTGTATTACACCCAAACAGGAATAAGCCTTGCTCAGGGAACACTCTAAGATTTTATCACTTTTTCTTTTTTTTCCTTCCATTCTTTTCTCAAACATGCAGTCCTCATATTGGGCCATTTAGGTTTGTAGTTTGTGCCAAGTTCTAACATCAAGTAACAGCATTTTTATCAACTCCAGTGCTAAGGATCTTTGTTTCTTCAAATTTGCTCTAAAAAATGTTGTCAATTCTTTATTGCACAAAGGCATCTCTATTGCATGATGTAGCAGATTTCACTCAATTATTCATTCAGCAAATATTTACAGAGAGCCTATTCTAGGCCAGATACTGTATTAAGTGCTAGAGATACAAAAATAGTTAACACAGTTTTACCTTCTAGGACTGCACAGCCAAATAAAATATAAACTTCAGTTTAACTATTGGCAATACTAGATTCAGAGGGACTCATAGATAGTGTAGTTTATCACAAGGATAATGACAGAGCAGAGATAGTTTAAAGTCACCATGTGTTCAGGCTACATACCTAACTCGCTGGGCCTTCCTTAAGGTTCATTAAGACTAAAGCAGAATGTTCTTATCTCCAATATCATTGCTGTATGATAACTAACATTTATTGGGGGCTTACCATTGCACCAGGTATACATATACACACACACAAAAATTTTGAAAAAATAATATGTATTATGTATAGGTATATTCTGAAGAATAATATATATATTATTCTAACCATGAAGTAAAATTTAAATATACAAAATTATATACATATCCATGAATAGCATATATGTATTCAAAGTATAAAACTACAGACTGAAAAAGTAAATATCTAATTTGATTCACGGTAGGAGGGAAACTAAGGATAGGGGTACAGAGTACAATTTAACAGTCATTTCTTTTTTTACAGAAAAAGGAATTGAAGCACATACAATAAAATGGAGGAGTGCTAGATCAGATTTTCTTCTCATTTCTTTATATCCCCCTCGTCAGTTTGGGTGGTGGATATATGTGTGTTTGTTATGGAATTCTTACTAGTTTTCTGAATAAAAAATAAAATTCTCAGAGTAACAAATTCCTAATAAGATGGTCTGATCCTGGAGCTCACACTTATAACCACTAGCCTAATCTGCCTTTCTAAAGGACACAATTTTTTAAACTCAGTTCCTTTCCTCTCTCCTCCTTCAATTGTACTAATCTTATAAAGGCAGAGGCTTTCTTACAAGGAATTCTCTGACATCCTAAGTGCTCACAGATAGAATTTCAGCACAGTTATATTTCTTCTCCAATTTGCTCCTCTTCAAAATTCTTCCTTATGTTAGTAAATACACTCGATTCTCTAACTAAAAAAGGAATATTCCTTGATCCTTGATTTTCCTCACATCGTACTTCCAATCTATCAGCAAGTTGTATTGGCTTTGCTGTAAAATATAGCCCAAACTTGACGTTTCTCCATCTCTACTGCCACCATTCTACTCAATGCCAACCTCTCCTCTTCCCTGCACTGCATTAAACATAATAAGTATTTAAAGCAAAGGGGATTTTAAAAAGGAAAATGATTACAAAATTATCAAAAGGGCTAGTATAACAAAAAGGTGAAGCTACCGTTTCTCAGAGATCAGTAACTGCAGGAAACCACTACTGACCTGCACGCAGGAGCAGCATAAAGGAGGAAACCGGTGATGGCCCGGGAACCAACATTCTACTCACACTCTTGGAAACTTCACTGCTGCTGGTGGTGGAACCACTGCTCACAGGGCTTAAAGAACCACCACAAGGTTGCTGAGTCTGGGAGTCTGCACTTCCTCTACCTCCCCTACTAGAAGCAGGAAAAAAAATCTTCTAAACTTTGACTTTACTCTCTTCTGAGTGCCTCTCCTTGGCAGATCAAACTGGAATCCAGCTGGCATGAGAGGCTCTGAAATGTGAGTTTCTGCTTCTAGCCCCAGCATTATAGGGGAGGATGTCGGTGGGTGGGCATGGGACCAAGTCCACACACATCATGGCTACTGCAATTTCCAAATGGCTCTCTGTTCTTTGAATGTATGAATGAATGAACATACCTAACTCATCCATACATATGTATTAAGATCCCTTGATTATTTTCCCCCGAATCTATGGATGTCACTTAATCTATAATAAAATAACTTGAAGTGACTTTAGTGTAATTTCCCTATACCACTTCATAACAAAATGACTAGCTCCAAGGCAGAGCTAAGAGAGCAAAAGACGTGAACACATAGCTGTAGTAAAGCCTTAAGTCTTATAATGGAGACCTAAATAAGGTGATAAGAGAGCAGAGAGTAAAAATACTTAAATCCTATAGAAGCCAAGAAAGGTTTCTCAGGAGAAAATATTTGAGTTGAGTCTGAAGAGTGAATAGAAGTTCTGTAGGGGAAAAGGAGAAGAATGTCATTCCAGGAATAGGGAGCAGTATATGCAAGCCACGCCAGATACAAAACACAGGGCATTCCCATACTTTTCTCCTTTGAAGTCTGTTTCTTTTTTCTCAGCTTCAGCAAAAATTATGATTTAATACTGTAGTTTTTGTGGGAAGAGCAACCTTTAGACTGCTTATTTACTATTGATAGTTTAGATACTACTTGGGATTATAAAATACTTAAAGTGACTAAGTTACATATATAATACATATTGAAGAGATTTCCATCACAGTAGAGAAGTCATAGTGGTTTCCCACCATCTTCAGCATAAAATCCATATGTCTTTTGATGATATTCAAGATCCTCCACAGATGACTCCCACCCCTACCTCTTCCTCTGTGTTTGCCTTTTCTCCCTCTCATGTCTTATATACCAGCCAAATTGAAGGGCCTGAATTTTTCCAACTTGTGCTGCACTTTCTCATGTCTCAATACCTGTGTGACTGCTTTCGTTCTTTCAATAAGGCACCCCCCAGCTCCCAATTCCCATACGATGCACATCTTTCTTTTCCAAAATAAATCTTATGAAGTCATCTCAAAGTTTTGTAAAAAGTTATTCAAACCTCCCTTATAGCACAAAAGAAAAAAAAAAGCTCACACTCATACCTTTATCCCTGCATCTTTAGATGCAGAGGGACAAAGAATCACTAAATAGTTGAAAGAAGCCTAAAACAGAACTGAAAAAAAAAAATCAACAGATGCCTAAGAAAAGAGAGGTAATTCAAGGAAAAGAAAATCTCCCCAAACTGTTAATCAATATGTATGATAATTTGAGGAGATATTATTTTCACAAAATATAATGGCAATAATCATAAAGCAGGGAAGGTTCTTAAAAAATAAAATATGATTATGAAAATAAAATAGTTCATAAAATAAATGTAAGAAGCTACTGTTCACAGTGACATATATATATTTATATACATAAATTTATATATATTTATAAATTTATATATATATATAAAATATGTGTGTGTGTGTGTGTGTGTGTGTGTGTGTGTGTGTTAAGGAAGCAAATATAGCAGAGAAGGAAAAAAACAAATATCAATCCAGGAAGTCCAACAATAATAAATGAATCAACCAGTTCTCACATTCATAAAGAATTAAATGTTTTGAAAGTCTACAAATAATAAATGTGGAGGGGGTGTGGAGAAAAGGGAACCCTTCTGCACTGTCAGTGGGAATGTAACTTGGTTCAGCCACTATGGAAAACAGTATGGTGGTTCCTTAAAAAATGAAAAATAAAGCTACCATATAATCCAGCAATCCCACTCCTAGGCATATATCCAGAAGGGATGAAAACTCTTAAATCAAAAAGATATATGCACCCCAATGTTCATGGCTGCACTATTTACAATAGCAAGACATGGAAGCAACCCAAATACCCAACAACAGACAATTAAGAAAGCTGGTATATATATACACAATAGAATATTATTCAATCATAAAAAAGAATGAAATACTGCCATTTGCAGCAACAAGGATGGACCTAGAGAATATCATACTAAGTGAAGTCACACAGAAAAAGAGAAAGATTATACCTTATCACTTATATGTGGAATCTAAAAAATAATACAAATGAATTTATATGCAAAATGGGAAAAGACTCACAGACATGGAAAACAAATTTACGGTTACCAAAGGGGAGAGGGAGGCAGGGAGGGATAAATTAGGAGTTTGGGATTAACAGAGACACAAACTACTGTACATAAAATACATAAGCAAGAAGCACTTAGTATATAACACAGGGAAAATATTCAATATCTTGGAATGACCTATAATGGAGAACAATCTGAAATTATATATATGTAAAACTGAATCACTTTGCTTACACCTGAAACTAAAAACAATATAGTAAATCAACTGTACTTCACTAGTAAATAAATAAATAAATAATACAATGGAAAAATAAAAAAAAGAAATAATTGTTTTGGAAATTACTCTCCCACTATAAACAACTAGAAAACAAGACCCACTATATGAAACAAATATTTTTTCTGGACATTAGACAATAGGCAACCCAGAAATAAGATGCCTGAGGGAAGGTGAACAAATAATGTGAGCCCTGTAATTGCCCCTGCTTACTGCCTAAAGGCAGTAGGTTAATTAAATACAAAGATGAGAATAATAATGGGGGGAGGATATTGGATAAAGAGTTTTCAATATCTGGAGACAGGAACCTTTACTTGATACTGATTTATATATGTTGGGCAGACTTCCAGGAAGCTACTAAAAAAGAATCACCAGAAAACAGGAATCTAAACAAGCTCTGGGTTGGGACTAGTAGAATTTGTAATACCCAGGGACTTAGGAAGAGTAGTCAAAAGGATAACTCCTTCGTAGCAAGCAAAACTAATTCTAGGTCAAAGGCTGCTCTGGACACTTCCAAACCAAGCTAAAACCAAGCCTTAAAAGGATTAAACTAACCCTTAGTAATTTAACTATATGCCTGAACAAAGCACAACACACTAGGAATACAAGAAAATCTAGTATCCCAAAATGTAAGAGCTACATACAATGTGAAGCATACAATAAGAAACTGTCAGGCACGCACAGGAGCAGGAAAATATGACACATAATAAGAGTAAAAAACAATCAATAGAAAGAAACCAGAAATAAAATGTTAGGGAACTAGCAAATAACTATATTAAAAGTATATTATAACTTTCTCCCTATGATCAAAAATATAAAGGAAATATAAATTTTATGAGGAGAAAATTGGAGGTTATTAAAGACTTGAACTTCTAGAAATATGGAAAAATAAAAGATACACATATATACTCAAAGGATTAATAGTAAATTATATACTGAAGAAAAAAAGTGAAATTAAAATATTGCAATATTATCTATGCAAAACAGAGAGAGAAAGAACAAATACTGAAAGAGAAAAATAAACAGAGCAACAGTGACCTGTAAGTCAATGTCAAGTGATCTTATATAGCAGAAAAGGCAACTAGTGGTATAGAAGGAGAAGAGACATGGAGAGCAGGTGTAGATGTTTGTAGAAACAATGAAATTATGACCAAAATTTATCAAATGATGAAAATTATAGACCTATATTTTCAAAAAGCTAAACAATCCACAAATGAGATAAACATAGAAAACACACAAAGGCAAAGACTGTCAGAGTGGTTAAAAAGCAAAAACCAAACTATATGCTGAATATAAGAACCAACTTTAAATATGAAAACGTATATAGGCTAAAATGAAAAGAATGGGAAAAGATATAACATGGCACAAATTAAAAGAGAGCTCAAAGAGTTCTTTTATCAAGTGAAATAGACTTTAGAACAAAACATATTCAAAAAGACAAGCAAGGGCAGAAATAACAAGCAATACCAAAGAGATACAAAAAGTCATAAGAGAATACTATGAACACTTAGATGCCAAAAAATTGGACAACCTAGAACAAATGAATAAATTTCTAGAAACATAAAACATGCTATGACTGAATCAGGAAGAAACAGGTAATCTGAACAGACTGAACTGAATGGTAATTGAATGTAATTTCAATTGAATGTAATGGTAATTAAAAAAAAAAAAAAAAAACCTGGCAAACAAAAGTCCAGGACCTTATGGCTTCATAGGGAAATTTGGGAATTCCACCAAACATATAAAAAATAGATAATACCCACCCTTCTCAAACTTTCCAAAGAATTGAAGAGAATGGAAAGCTTCTAAATTCATTCTACAAAGCCACTTTTACGCTGATATCAAAACCAGACAAAGACACTACAAAACAAGAAAATTAGGGACCAATAACTGTGATGAATATAAGTGCAAAAATCATCAAAAAAATATTAGCAAAACAAATCTAACAATACATAAAAAGGATCATACACCATGATAAAGTGGGATTTATTCCAGGGATGCAAGTGTGGTTTAATATTTGCAAATAAATCATTGTGATACACCACACCAATGAAGGAAGGATAAAAATCATATGATCATCTGAATAGACACAGAAAAAGCATTTGACAAAATTCAACATCCAGTCATGTTAAAAACTCATCACAGTTGGTATAGAGGGAACACATCTCAACATAATAAAAGTCATGTGACAAACCAACAGCTCACATCATACTCAATGGTGAAAAGCTGAAAGCTTTCCCTTCAAAATCAGGAACAAGACAAGTATGCCCACTCTTGCCATTTCTCTTTAACATAGTATTGGAAGTCCTAGCCACAGAAATCAGACAAGAAATAAAAAGGTATCCAAAATTTAAAGAGAAGAATTAAAACTGTAACTATTTGCAGATGGCATGATACTATATAGAGAAAACCATAAAATTTCCACCAAAAAACTATTAAAATAAATGAATTCAGTAAAATTGCAGGATACAAGATTACTATGCAGAAATATGTTGCTTTTCTAAACACTAATAATGAACTATTAGAGAAAACAAACAAACAAAAAACATTTAAATTTGCATCAAAAAGAATAAAATACCTAGGAATAAACTTAACCAAAGAGGTGAAAGATCTATATGCTGAAAACTATAAAACTGAAGACAATAGAAAGAAATGGAAAGATATCTTGCACACTTGGATTGGAATAATTAATATTATTAAAATGTCCATAGTACCAAAAGAAATCTATAGATTTAATGCACTCCCAATCAAAATGCCAATGAAATCTTCCACAGAACTAGAACAAATAATCCTAAAATTTATGTGGAAACAGCAAAGATCTCAAATTGCCAAAGCAGTCTTCAAAAAAAAAAGAACAAACCTCGAGGTATCACACACCCTGACTTCAGACTATACTACAAAGCTACATTACGCAAAACCGTATGGTACTGGCACAAAAATGGACACAGATCAATGGAACAGAACAGACAGCCCAGAAATAAACTCACGTACCTATGGTCAATTACTCTATGACAAAGGAGGCAATAATATACAATGAAGAAAAGACAGTCTCTTCAATAATTGGTGCTGGGAAAACTGAACAGCTACATGTAGAAGAATGAGATGACAACATTTCCTCCCACCATAGACAAAAATAAACTCAAAATGGATTAAAGACCTAAATGTAAGACCTAAAACCATAAAAGAGAACAGAGACAGAATACTCTGACATGAATCCTGGTAACATTTTTTTTTTTTTTTTTTTGGATCTGTCTCCTAATGCAAAGGAAAACACAGCAATAATAAATAGGACCTAGTTAGACTTAAAAGCTTTTCCACAGCAAAGGAAACTGTCAGCAAAACAAAAAGACAACCTACTGAATGGGAGAAAATATTTGCAAATGATATGACTGATAACAGGTTAAGATTCAAAATATAGAAACAGGTCATACAACTTAATATCAAAAAAACAAACAACCCATTAAAAAAAAAGGCAGAAGACCTGAATAGACATTTTTCCAAAAAAGATGTACAGATGGCTAACAGGCACATGAAAAGATGATCAACAGTGCTAATTATTAGAGAAATGAAAATCAAAACAACAGTGAGGTAACATCTCACACCAGTAAGAATGGCTATCATCAAAAAGTCTAGAAATAATAAGTGTTGGAGGAACCATCATTTATGTGTAGAGAAAGGGGAACTCTCCTACATTGTTGGTGGGAATGTAAACTGGTGCAGCCACTATGGAAAACAGTATGGAGATTCCTCCAAAAACTAAAAACAGAGAACTACCATATGATCCAGCAATTCCACTCCTGGGTATATATCCAAAGAAAATGAAAAACACTAATTCGAGAAGGTATATTCATCCCAATATTCACAGCAGCACTACTTACAATAGCCATAATATGTAAGCAACCCAAGTGTCCATCAACAGATAAATGGATAAAGAAGATGTGGTATGTATACATATATGTATATGTATACATACATACATATATATATACACATACATACATATATGTATATATATACACATACACACATATACACATTGTAATATTATTCAGCCTCATAAAAGAACAAAATTTTGTCATTTGCAACAACATGGACAGAGTATTACAGTTACTGAAATAAGTCAGACAGAGGAAGAAAAATACTAATACTATACAAATACTATATGTTATCACTTTTATGTGGAATCTAAAAAATAAAACAAACGAATGTGTATAACAAAACAGAAATAGACTGAAATATGGAAAACAAACTAGTGTTTACCAGTGAGGAGAGAAAAGGGAGGAGGGGCAAGATAGGGTATGGAATTAATAGATACAAACTACTGTGTATGAAATAGGTAAGCAACAAGGATATATTTTATAGCACAGGAAAATGTAGCTATTATTTTGTAATAATTTTAAATGGAGTACAAACTATAAAAGTATTGAACCACTATGCTGTATATCTCGAATGAATATAATATTGTAAATCAACTGTACTTGAATAATAAAAAAGACATTTCAAAGTGACAAAGTGGTAATCTCATCAAGAGGATATAATATTCCTAAAAATGTATGTACCAACTTGACCTAATTAACGTTTATGGAATATTCCACTCAACAATAGCTGAATCATATTCTTTCAAGTGTCAGTAAGTCTTCTAGTCAGACCAGGTGGGACAAGAGAGAAGACACAAATTGTCAATGTTAGAAGTGAAAGAACATTCCTATAGACAGGAAAAAGAAAATATTATGAACAATTTTGTTTTAATAATTTAGAAAAGTTAGATGAAATGGAAGTATTCTCTGCAAGATATAAAATATCATACTTTCCACAAGAAAAAATAAATAACCTAAATAACCTTAAAGATTTAATTTTTGTTTAAAAATTTTCACAAAGAAACACCAGGACCACCTGGATTCACTTGTGAATTCTAGACAAAATATTTAAGGAAGAAACACAAATTTTAGACAAACTCTTTCAGAAACCACAGAGGAAGAAATTCTTTCCTACTCTACAAGGCCAGCACATCCTCAATAATCATAACAGACAAAAATATAACACAAAAGGAAAACTACATAACTATAGAGTCAAAATCCTTTAAAAAGTTAGTAGATTAAATAGTCATATTTTAAATAATATCAAAATTAATTGGGGATTATTTTAGGAATACAAAATGTTTTAACATTTTTAAAATAGCAATGCATTTTACTATATTAACAGACCAGAAGTGAATATACAGATTGACAAAAATAAACCTTTATGTGTATCTTATACAATATACAAAAATTAACTTGAATTGTATTATAGACTCAAATATAAGAGCATCAACTATAAAATATTAAGAAACATGAGAAAATCTTTGTGACCATAAAGTAAGAAATGATTTATTTGATGAAAAAAACAGAAAGCACAAACCATAAATTAAAAAAAAAAAAAAAAAAAGCACTTACCAGTATTTAAAAGTTTGCTCTTCAAAGGCATTTTTAACAAAAAGAAAAGGCAAGCCAAATACTGACAGAAATTATTTGCAAAGCATATCTGATAAAGGAACTCATCCAGAATATATAAAGAACTCTTATATCTCGGTAATAAAAAACAAAACCAACAATTAAAACAGTGGGCAAAAAATTTTAAATAGATATCTCACCAAAGAAAAGTTATTAATGGCAAAATAAGTCCAAATAAGCCATAATGTGTTACTTCTGCACAAAGAATGACAATAAGAAATTTTCACAAGGATATGAAGCAACTGAAACTCTCATACACTACTGGTGGAAAGACAAAATGGTACAGCCACTTTGGGAAACAATTTGACAATCTCATAAATATACATACCATGTGACCCAGCAATCCTGCCCCAGTGTAGTTATTCAAAAGAAATAAAAACTTATTCCTTGACAAAGATGTGTACTTATGTTCATAAGAGAATTTTTCATAAACTGAAGACAACTCAAATGTCCATGAACTGTTGAAATGATACAACACATTGTCATATATCCATAAAATGGGTACTATCCAGGAATAAAAAGGAGCAAATTATTGATATATACATTAACATGGATTAATTAAATTAATTAATTTATTTTTGGCTGCATTGGGTCTGTTGCTGCGTGTGGGGCTTTTCATTAGTTGAGGTGAGTGGGGGATACTCTTCGTTGCAGTGCATGGGCTTCTCATTGTGGTGGCTTCCCTTGTTGCAGACCACAGGATCTAGGTGCATTGACTTCAGTAGCTGTGGCTCATGCTCAGTAACTGTGGCTTGTGGGCTGTAGAGTACAGGCTCAGTAGTTGTGGCACATGAGCTTAACTGTTCCACGGCATGTGGGATCTTCCCAGACCTGTGCTCAAACCTGTGTCTCCACCATTGTGGCAGGTGGATGCTTCAACACTGCACACAAGAGAAGCCCCAGTCAGGTGGTTATCATAGGATACCAATAAATAAGCAGGGTGGTCCAAGGCGTGGTGAGCATGAGAAAATGTGATTGGAAAAAATGTGGTAATTGTGGTTCTGCACAGGCATAACTAGGCTACAGGCCTCTGCACATTTTATTTTATTTATTTATTTATTTTAACATCTTTATTGGAGTATAATTGCTTTACAATGTTGTGTTAGTTTCTGCTGTATAGCAAAGTGAATCAGCTATAATTATACATATATCCCCATATCCCCTCCCTGTTGCATCTCCCTCCCACCCTCCCTAGCCCACCCCTCTAGGTAGTCACAAAACACTGAGCTGATCGCCCTGTGCTATGCAGCTGCTTCCCACTAGCTATCTATTATACATTTGGCAGTATATATGAGTCCATGCCACTCTCTCACTTCATCCGAGCTTACCATCCCCCTCCCCGTGTCCTCAAGTCCATTTTCTACATTGGCGTCATTATTCCTTCCTGCCCTAGGTTCTTCAGAACCTTTTTTTTTTTTTAGATTCAATATATATGTGTTAGCATATTTGTTTTCTCTTTCTGACTTACTTCACTCTGTGTGACTGACTCTAGATCCATCCAGCTCACTACAAATAACTCAATTTCATTTCTTTTTATGGCTGAGTAAGATTCCATTGTATATATGTGCCACATCTTCTTTATCCATTCATCTGTTGATGGACACTTAGGTTGCTTCCATGTCCTGGCTATTGTAAATAGAGCTGCAATGAATATTGTGGTACATGACTCTTTTTGAATTATGGTTTTCTCAGGGTATATGCCCAGTAGTGGGATTGCTGGGTCGTATGGTGGATCTATTTTTAGTTTTTTAAGGAACCTCCATACTGTTCCATAGTGGCTCTATCAATTTACATTCCCACCAACAGTGCAAGAGGGATCCCTTTTCTCCACACACTCTCCAGCATTTATTATTTGTAAACTTTTTGATGATGGCCATTCTGACTGGTGTGAGGTGATACCTCATTGGAGTTTTGATTTGGAATTCTCCAATGATTAGTGATGATGAGCATCCTTTCCTGTGTTTGTTGGCAATCTGTATATCTTCTTTGGAGAAATGTCTATTTAGGTCTTCTGTGCATTTTTGGATTGGGTTGTATGTTTTTTTGATACTGAGCTGCATGAGCTGCTTGTGTATTCTGAAGATTGTTTGTCAGTTGCTTCATTTGCAAATATTTTCTCACATTCTGAGGGTTGTCTTTTCATCTTGTTTATGGTTTCCTTTGCTGTGCAAAAGCTTTTAAGTTTCATTAGGCCCCATTTGTTTATTTCAGTTTTTATTTCCCTTTCTCTAGGAGGTGGGTCAAAATGGATCTTGCTGTGATTTATGTCATAGAGTGTTCTGCTTATGCTTTCCTCTAAGATTTGTATAGTGTCTGGCCTTCCATTTAGGTCTTTAATCCATTTTGAGTTTATTTTTGTGTATGGTGTTAGGGAGTGTTCTAATTTCATTCTTTTACATGTAGCTGTCCAGTTTTCCCAGCATCACTTATTGAAGAGACTGTCTTTTCTCCATTGTATATCCTTGGCTCCTTTATCAAATATAAGGTGACCATATGTGGGTGGGTTTATCTCTGGGCTTTATATCTTGTTCCACTGATCTATATTTCTGTTTGTGTGCAAGTACCATACTGTCTTGATTACTGTAGCTTTGCAGTATAGTCTGAGGTTAGGGAGCCTGATTCCTCCAGCTCTGTTTTTCTTTCGCAAGATTGCTTTGGCTATTCGGGGTCTTTTGTGTTTCTACACAAGTAAAATTTTTTGTTCTAGTTCTGTAAAGAATGCCATTGGTAGTTTGATAGAGATTGCATTGAATCTGTAGATTGCTTTGGGTAGTAGAGTCATTTTCACAACGTTGATTCTTCCAATCCAAGAACATGGTATATCTCTCCGTCTACTTGTATCATCTTTAATTTCTTTTATCAGTATCTTATAGTGTTCTGAATACAGGTCTTTTGTATCCTTAGGTAGGTTTATTCCTATGTATTTTATTCTTTCTGTTTCAATGGTAAATGGGAGTGTTTCCTTAATTTCTCTTTCAGATTGCTCATCATTAGTATATAGGAATGCAAGAGATTTCTGTGCATTAATTTTGTATCCTGCTACTATACCAAATCCATTGAATAGCTCTAGTAGTTTTCTGATAGCATCTTTAGGATTCTCTATGTATAGTATCATGTCATCTGCAAACAGTGACAGTTTTACTTCTTCTTTTCCAATTTGGATTTCTTTTATTTCTCTTTCTTCTCTGATTGCTGTGCCTAAAACATCCAAAACTATTTTGAATAATAGTGGTGAGAGTGGGCAACCTTGTCTTGTTCCTGATCTTAGTGGAAATGCTTTCAGTTTTTCACCATTGAGAATGATGTTGGCTGTGGGTTTGTCGTATATGGCCTCTATTATGTTGAGATAGGTTCCCTCTGTGCCTACATTCTGGAGGGTTTTTATCATAAATTGGTGTTGAATTTTGTCAAAAGGTTTTTCTGCATCTATTGAGATTATCATATGGTTTTTATTCTTCAGTTTGTTAATATGGTGTATCACATTGATTTATTTGCATATATTGAAGAATCCTTGCATTCCTAGGATAAATCCCATTTGATCATGTTGTATGATCATTTTATGTGCTGTTGGATTCTGTTTGCTAGTATTTTGTTGAGAATTTTTGCATCTATGTTCATCAATGATATTCGCTTGTAGTTTTCTTTTTTTGTGACATCTTTGTCTGGTTTTGGTATCAGGGATATGGTGGCTTCATAGAAGGAGTTTGGGTGTGTTCCTCCCTCTGTTATATTTTGGAACCGTTTGAGAAGAACAGTTAGCTCTTCTCTAAAAGTTTGATAGAATTCACCTGTGAAGCCATCTGGTCCTGGGTTTTCATTTCTTGGAAGATTTATAATCACAGTTTCAATTTCAGTGCTTGTGATTGATCTGTTTATATTTTCTATTTCTTCCTGGTTCAGTCTCAGAAGGTTGTGCTTCTCTAAGAATCTGTCGATTTCTTCCAGTTTGTTCATTTTATTGGCATATAGTTGCTTGTAGTAATCTCTCATGACCCTTTGTATTTCTGCAGTGTCAGTCATTACTTCTCCTTTTTCATTTCTAATTCTACTGATTTGAGTCTTCTCCCTTTTCTTCTTGATGAGTCTGGCTAAAGGTTTATCAATTTTGTTTATCTTCTCAAAGAACCAGCTCTTGGTATTGATCTTTGCTATTGTTTCCTTTATTTCTTTTTCATTTATTTCTGATCTGATGTTTATGATTTCCTTCCTTCTGCTAACTTTGTGCTTTTTTTTTGGTTCTTCTTTCTTAATTGCTTTAGGTGTAAGGTTAGGTTGTTTATTTGAGATTTTTCTTGTTTCTTGAGGTAGGATTGTATTGCTATAAACTTCCCTCTTAGAATTACTTTTTCTGCATCCCATAGGTTTTGGGTCATCGTGTTTTCATTGTCATTTGCCTCTAGGTATTTTTTGATTTCCTCTATGATTTCTTCAGTGGTCTCTTGGTTATTTAGTAGTGTATTGTTTACCCTCCATGTGTTTGTATTTTTTACAGTTTTTTTCTGGCAATTGATATCTAGTTGTACAGCATTGTGGTTGGAAAAGATACTTGATACAATTTCAATTTTCTTAAATTGCCCAAGGCTTGACTTGTGACCCAAGATATGATCTATCCTAGAGAACGTTCAATGAGTACTTGAGAAGAATGTGTATTCTGTTGTTTTTGGATGGAATGTCCTATAAATATCATTTAAGTCTATCTTGTTTAATGTATCTTTTAAAGCTTGTGTTTCCTTATTTATTTTCATATTGGATGATTTGTCCTTTGGTGAAAGGGGGTTTGAAAGTCCCCTACTATTAATGTGTTAGTGTCAATTTCCCCTTTTATGGCTGCTAGCATTTGCCTTATGTATTGAGGTGCTCCTATGTTGGGTGCATATATATTTATAATTGTTGTATCTTCTTCTTGGATCAATCCTTTGATCATTATGTAGTGTCCTTCTTTGTCTCTTATAATAGTCTTTATTTTAAAGTCTATTCTGTCTGATATGAGAATTGTTACTCCAGCTTTCTTTTGATTTCCATTTGCATGGAATATCTTTTTCCATCCCCTCACTTTCAGCCTGTATGTTTCCCTAGGTGTGAAGTGGGTGTTTTGTAGGCAGCATGTATACGGGTCTTGTTTTTCTATCCATTCAGCCAGTCTATGTCTTTTGTTTTGAGCATTTAATCCATTTACCTTTAAGCTGGTTATCAATATGTATGTTCCTATTACCATTTTCTTATTGTTTTCGGTTTGTTATTGTAGGTGTTTTCCTTGTCTTGTGTTTCCTGCCTCTAGAAGTTCCTTTATCCTTTGTTGTAAAGCCGATTTGGTAGTGCTGAATTCTCTTAGCTTTTGCTTGTCTGTAAAGGTTTTTAATTTCTCCATTGAATCTGAATGAGATCCTTGCTGGGTAGAGTGATCTTGGTTGTAGGTTTTTCCCTTTCATCACTTTAAATATGTGCTGTCACATCCTTCTTGCTTGCAGAATTTCTGCGGAAAGATCAGCCCCTAACCTTAGGTGGATTCCCTTGTATATTATTTGCTGCCTTTCCCTTGCTACTTTTATTATTTTTTGTTTTACTTAATTTTTGATAGTTTGATTAATATGTGTCTTTGTGTGTTTCTCCTTGGACTTATCCTGTATGGGACTTTCTTGTGCTTCGTGGACTTGAATGACTATTTCCTTTCCATATTAGTGAAGTTTTTGACTATAATCTCTTCTAATATTTTCTCAGTCCCTTTCTTTTTCTCTTCTTCTTCTGAGACCCTTATAATTTGAATGTTCGTGTGTTTATTGTTGTCCCAGAGGTCTCTGAGGCTGTCCTCAGTTCTTTTCATTCTTTTATCTCTATTCTGCTCTGCAGTAGTTATTTCCATTATTTTATCTTCCAGGTCATTTATCCTTTCTTCTGCCTCAGTTATTCTTTTATTGATTCCTTCTAGAGAATTTTAATTTTCATTTATTGTGTTGTTCATCATTGTTTGTTTGCTCTTTAGTTCTTCCAGGTCCTTTATAAATATTTCTTGTATTTTCTCCATTCTATTTCCAAGATTTTGGATCATCTTTACTATCATAATTCCAAATTCTTTTTCAGGTAGACTGCCTATTTCCTCTTTATTTGTTTGGTCTGGTGGGTTTTTACCTTCCTCCTTCATCTGCTGTGTGTTTCTCTGTCTTCTCATTTTGCTTAATTTACTGTGTTTGGTGTCTCCTTTTTACAGGCTGCAGGTTTGTATTTCCCATTGTGTTTGGTGTCTGCCTTCAGTGGGTAAGGTTAGTTCAGTGGGTTGTGTAGACTTCCTGGTAAAGGGGACTGGTGCCTGTGTTCTTATAGATGAGGCTGGATCTTGTCTTTCTGGTGGGCAGGACCACATCCAATGGCGTGTTTTGGGGTTTCTGTGAACTTACTATGATTTTAGGCAGCCTCTCTGCTAATGGGTGGGTTGTGTTCCTATCTTGCTAGTTGTTTGGCATGGGATGTCCAGCACTGGAGCTTGCTGGTCATTGAATGGAGCTGGGTGTTAGCATTGAGATGAAGATCTCTGGGAGAGTTCTCGCTGATTCATATTATGAGGGGCCTGGAGTTCTCTGGTGGACCAATGTCCTGAACTGGGCTCTCCCAACTCAGCGGCTCAGGCCTGACACCTAGCTGGAGCACCAAGACCCTGTTAGCCACATGGCCATGTGTGTGGGCAGTTTCTTGCCTTTTGGGAAGTCTGAGGTCTTCTGCCAGTGTTCAGTACGTGTTCTGTAGGAGTTGTTCTACATGTAGATGTATTTTTGCTGTATTTGTGGGGAAGAAGGTGATTTCCACGTCTTACTCCTCTGCCATCTTGAAGGTCCTTCAGATGGATGAATCTCATTCAAAGATTCAATGCTTACAACTTTACATCCTCCAAATCCAGCAAAAATTACTTTCAATGGAAACCCACTGCACAATCACTTAGGATTATATTCTGTTGTCTGAAACTCTTCTTGTGCAAGTCTTCTGGGAGTACTGCACAGTGCCTACTTCCACCTCAGCAGAAAGCCCATTCTTGACTCTCTTGTGAGTCACATCACAGGCCTCTGACTTCTCAACCATTCTTCTTCACAAATCATCCATGGCCACCCTTCAAAACTCTTCCATCCACAAGCCCCAGGAGAAGAGGATTCGTACAGGTAGAAGTGCACCTTCTAAAGTGGTTTTACCCATCTGCTCTCCACGTCCTTCTCCTTTACAGCCCTCACGTTGGCCAGGCATTCCCCAGACCAAAATAAGGGATGAGGCTCGACTTGAGGGCCAACATCCTAGTCAACCGGCTGCCTGGACTGTGTGGAGAAGGGAAGAGGCAGTATCGATGGCAGCTCCACTCCATGCCACTCCCCTCTGCATATTTTAATATGAAGGCATTTAGCAAGATCTGAGGATGGAGCTTTGGCCCCCTGATGTGAAAAGATCACAGGGTGAACACTTCTGCATGCCTAGTTGGAGGGTGGGTGGTCTTATCCAGTCTTAACCAGCTCTTCTCCAATTAGATGCAGCTAACTCCTAATTCCTGAAAAACAAGTCTGGCAAATATCTTTTTGTTTTGGTTACTTCCACGTGGAGGACAAGCAAGTCTTTTGTAGCAGCAATTAAAACAACCTTAACTGGTGAAGGCAGGTGAAATGGATTTGACTAGTGATTACCCAGGGTTTCACTATACCAGTCTGAAAAAATTAGAGGCAACAAGATCTAAAAGAGAATTTCAACTACCAAAAGTATGCAGATTGGAGTGTTATATTAAATATGTTTAAAAATTTGAGAACTATATGATGACGTTGCAGTCCTAAAATTCAATGAAGACAAGAGCTTCCATTAGGAATATGGCAGAAGCTTAGATTTGAATATCCTCACATTCTTCAGGAAAAAAAGAGAAAGAAAAATAGAAAGCAAACATATGTTTATTTAAACTTGAATAAAACTTACAAGCTCCAAATTGCACATAAGGGAACAAAGTCAGAGGCTGGCAGGAAGCATATACAGGGTCTAACCAAAGGAAAACCTCAGAAATCTCTGGAAAATATTCACATTCAAAAAGAGTAGGAAGGCCTTTCCCCAGAGGTAAGTGCTATGCTCTTAGCTGAGACAAGACAGAATGTAAGCACAGAGGGGAGGACGAGAGACTAAGGCTTGAAAACTCTTTATGGGACTCAGAGGAGGCAGAGCTCAAAAAACACCAGGAAAAAAACAAATGACAAGATCTGAGTCATTTGTTTATGGAAGCCTGTGAGAAAATCAGGAAAGAACAGGGCTGGAGGGATAAGCCCTTCTGAACCGTGACGGGTTCTGAGAATCAGAGAGTGTATAATCAGTGGTCCCATACTATCAGGAGGAAACAATCTATTGGTGTAGAAGGAGTACTGGGAGCCCTTGAGCCTGAAATCTGAAAAACTACTAGGGCCCCTCCATGCTTCTCTCCAGAATCCAGTGCTAAGAGTTCAAGAAAATCCAAATCAAACACTTATGAGAACAAAAAAGAATATGCATACAAAGACACTGTAAGTCGAAAGGAAAAATGTTTAAAAAAAAGAGTACAACTTTCCTATAGATTAGTAAAAGTCTGTGGAAAATGATCCTTGTTCTCTCTCTATGGATTGATCAATTTATAATTCTCTCTACCTTGTCCCAGGACCAACACCATGAGAGGAAAAAGTGGAAGACAGAAGAGAGACTGGGAGATATTGCCCAACCATCTCCTCCCTCCCTTTTCTTCTCCACACTATTGGAGCCAAAAGTCTATGTGCTGGGGAAAGAGGAAAATCTTTGAATCAAATATAAGATTGAAATTTTGTAAGGTTTGAAACAAAGCCTCATCTAAAATGAGATTTTTTAATTAAAGTGAAAAAAAGAGAGATATGCAATCACACAGAGATATCCTTCAGGAAGCCCCTGCTCATGTGACAGAGAACAGTGGGAAGCAGTAATTGGCAAAATGAAAGTTTTATTTTAATCAAATTAATCACATGATATCATTTGATTCTCACGACATGAGTGCAGGTTTTAATATTATCAGTATTTTATGGTCAAAAAAATCTTGGGCTCAGAAGTTAAGCTTGATCCTAAGTGAACTAGCTGATATATAAACAAATTTTCCAACAAATTTTCCAACTCCATGTGCCATGTTACTTTATTGTCCCTGTGCTTTGAAAAGTATTTAAAACAGACATGGTTCATTCATATTATCCATTAACCTTAACTATTAATGTCTACCTTATCTATTAACATAATAAACTTTACCATATCCCAACATTTCAAAGTTGTGTCTGTATTTCAATATTGATTTTAAATACTATGTTTTCCCTGAAACCTACAGTACCCCAGTTAGAACTGACCTTTGTCCACAGAACTGATGTCTTCCTCTTCCACAATTTCATAGAATGTTAAGATATTTGTTCTAGCCTACTTATGTTATTGTGTGTGTGTCTGCTCTGTTCCCATCAGATATTATTCTTGGAATAATGGCTCAATTTTCCTTTACATTACTCGTGGTACCTAGTATAATATTTTGCACCTAGTAAGTATCCAAGTTTGTTTATTAAATAATGCATGCAGTATTTTTTAAATATCTTGAATGGGGCAGAGTGCCTAACCTTGATTTGACCCACAGACTCTTATGCCCAATACTAGTTGTTCAGCAATTTATTTCTTTGAAGGAATGAATAGGCACTGTGTTCAAAAATATCAAAGATGGAGAAACAGAATTGGAACCAAGATGGTAGAGTAGAAGGACATGCTCTCACTCCCTCTTGTGAGAACACCAGAATCACAACTAGCTGCTGGAAAATCATCAACAGGAAGACACTGGAACTCACCAAAAAAGATACCCCACATCCAAAGACAAAGGAAGAAGCCACAATGAGATGGTAGGAGGGGCGCAATCAGAGTAAAATCAATTCCCATAACTGCTGGGTGGGTGACTCACAGACTGGAGAACACATACCACAGAAGTCCACCCACTGGAGTGAAGGTTCTGAGCCCCACATCAGGCTTCCCAACCTGGGGGTCTGGCAATGGGAGGAGGAATTCCTAGGGAATCAGACTTTGAAGGCCACTGGGATTGGATTGCAGGACTTTGACAGAACTGGGGGAAAGAGAGACTCCACTCTTGGAGGGCACACACAAAGTAGTGTGTGCACTGGAACCCAGGGAAAGGATCAGTGACCACAGGGGAGACTAAACAAGACCTACCTGCTAGTGTTGGGGGGTCTCCTGCAGAGGCGGGGGTTGGCTGTGGCTCACTGTGGGGATAAGGACACTGGCAGCAGAAGTTCTGGGAAGTACTCCTTGGCGTGAGCCCCCCCAGAGGCTCCCATTAGCACCACCAAAGAGCCCAGGTAGGTTCCACGGTTGCGTTGCCTCAGGCCAAACAACCAACAGGGAGGGAAACCAGCCCCACCCTACAGCAGTCAAGGGGAAGAAAGTTTTACTGAGCTCTGCCCACCAGAGCAACAGTCAGCTCTACCCACTACCAGTCTCTCCCATCAGGAAACTTGCATAAGCCTCTAAGAGAGCCTCATCCACCACAGGGCAGACAGCAGAAGCAAGAACTACAATCCTGCAGCCTGTGGAACAAAAACCACATTCAAAGAAAGAGAGACAAGATGAAAAGGCAGAGGGTTATGTATCAGATGAAGGAACAAGAGAAAACTGCAGAAAAACAACTAAATGAAGTGCAGATAGGCAACCTTCTAGAAAAAGAATTCAGAATAATGATAGTGAAGATGATCCAGGACCTCGGGAAAAAAATGGAGGCAAAGATCGAGAAGATGCAAGAAATGTTTCACAGAGACCTAGAAGAATTAAAGAACAAATAAACAGAGATGAACAATACAATAACTAAAATTGAAATTACACTAGAAGGAATCAGTAGCAGAATAACTGAGGCAGAAGAATGGATAAGTGACATGGAAGACAGAATGGTGGAATTCACTGCTGCAGAACAGAATAAAGAAATAAGAATGAAAAGAAATGAAGACAGCCTAAGAGACCTCTGGGACAACATTAAATGCAACAACATTCGAATTATAGGGGTCCCAGAAGGAGAAGAGAGAGAGAAAGGACCAGAGAAAATATTGAAGAAATTATAGTCAAAAACTTCCCTAACATGGGAAAGGAAATAGCCATCAAAGTACAGGAAGCACAGAGAGTCCCACACACGATAAACCCAAGGAGAAACAGGCCAAGATACATAGTAATCAAATTGGCAAAAATTAAAGACAAAGAAAAATTATTGAAAGCAGCAAGGGAATAATGAAAAATAAAATACAAGGGAACTCCCATAAGGTTAACAGCTGATTTCTCAGCAGAAACTACAGGCCAGAAGGGAGTGGCATGATATACTTAAAGTGATGAAAATGAAGAACCTACAACCAAGATTACTCTACCCAGCAAAGATCTCATTCAGATTCAATGGAGAAATCAAAAGCTTTACAGACAAGCAAAAGCTAAGAGCGCTCAGCACACCAAACCAGCTCTACAACAAATGCTAAAGGAACTTTTGTAAGTGGGAAACACAAGAGAAGAAAAGGACCTACAAAAACAAACCCAAAACAATTAAGAAAATGGTCATAGGAACATATATATCGATAATTACCTTAAACGTGAAAGGATTAAATGCTCTAACAAAAGACACAGGCTTGCTGAATGGACACAAAAACAAGACCCATATATATGCTGTCTATAAGAGACCCACTTCAGACCTAGGGACACATTCAGACTGAAAGTGAGGGGATGGAAAAAGATATCCCATGCAAATAGAAATCAAAAGAAAGCTGAAGTAGCTATACTCATATCAGATAAAATAGACTTTAAAATAAAGAATGTTACAAGGGACAAGGAAGGACACTACATAATGAACAAGGGATCAACCCAAGAAGACATAACAATTATAAATACATATGCACACAACATAGGAGCACCTCAATACATATGGCAACTTCTACTTCTAACAGCTATAAGAGAAAATCGACAGTAACACAATAATAGTGGGGGGCTTTAATACCTCACTTACACCAATGGACAGATCATCCAAAATGAAAATAAATAAGGAAACAGAAGCTTTAAATGACACAATAGACCAGATAGATTTAATTGATATATATAGGACACTCCACCCAAAAACAGCAGATTACACTTTGTTCTTAAGTGCGCACGGAACGTTCTCCAGGATAGATCACATCCTGGGTCACAAATCAAGCCTCAGTAAATTTAAGAAAATTGAAATCATATCAAGTATATTTTGTGACGACAACGCTATAAGATTAGAAATCAACTGTAGGGA